>NW_009208775.1:0-3047 GCF_000690835.1 Fulmarus glacialis
TACCTGAAGGGAGGGTGCAAAGAAGATGGCACCAGACTCTTTTCAGTGGTGCCCAGTGACATGACCAGAAGCAATGGGAACAAACTGAAACACAGAAAGTTCTGTGTGAATGTCAGGAAACACTTTTTCACTGTGAGGGTGACCAAAGAGGTTGTGGAGTCTCCCACCTTGGAGATCTTCAAAAACCATCTAGACATTTTCCTGGGCAATCTTCTCTAGGTTACCTTGCTTGAGTGGGGAGTTGAACCAGATGAACTCCAGAGGTCCCTTCCAACCTCAGCCATCCTGAGATTCTGTGATTAAAGCAGTGATTTAGTAACAAGAAACAGCAGGAGGCAAAACTATTCATATCCTGTTAATATTGCTTGAGAATGTTTTCTAATTAAATAGAAAATGTTATAATTTTAGCACAATTATGTAGAATTTTACCTGCAATTTTGTCTGCAAATATTTAATATTTTTTGTGGTTGTTTAATAATTTGTTTATTTATTTGTTTTTTCCTTTTACAAGGCTACTCACTTGCAGAAAGAACCTATCTAGAGAGAATATTAGGTTAGCTTTCAGGATTCTTTTTCACTTCAGAGAGGACTATACTTCTGGTGCAGATGTTTAGGGGGAACATCTCAGTGGGAATGTAAGTGGTAGCATTCATCTTAAGAATGAACTGTGCTGAAGGAGGCATGTACAGCCTGAAAGCTGTAAACAAGTTTGGAGAACAGGGTTATCCTTTACCTGAGACTCCCGATTCAAAAGCGTTGTGGAAACTACAGTCTTGTATTAACTAAAAAGGTTGTTGTGATCCTTGATTAGAATGGGCAGATTTTCTTCTCACAGGCATATCTATCATGTTTGAATTATTTGGGTTTTATGCAAATAAAATGAGTTCAGTCTTGGGCAAGACTGTGAGTGAACAGTTGATATTTATAAATAGCAGTAAACTACATTTTCTGTATTTGTACAGAAAATAGTAGAAGTAGGTGCTATGCTGGTACGAATACCAAATATTGTACAGTACTTTTGGCTACTTATCCCTACCAAAACTGGGTCTAAAAGTCTAGATTCCATCCTTAAAAATGCTTATCATTTCTTAAGACTGAGGGCCTGATAGTTTTGTGGTTTTCATAGATGAAATATTTACTAATGAATTCTCTCCTGCAATTCTAATTGAACAGCCTAGTTCCCTATGTTTGCAACATAACACAGTGATTTAGTGCTGCTGTACAAGCAGCAGTTCACAGGGAGTTATCCCTGCATATAAAGATTATAGGTCTTCAAATGTGCCTATATTTTATATGTGAGTTTAGCATAACACTAACACAATTCAATTAAAAATCACAATGGCTTTATCACTGTGCTTACATCAAAGAATAAATAGCTATAGAGAATTCAATTAAAAGTTATTGATGTAACATACTGGTAGTATCTATTGTTTAATCTAGAGTGTTTTATCTTAATTTATATTTTGGTCTAAATTCCTCTATTTGTTTGTCTTCACTGTAGCGTTTCTGAGTGATTAATAACTACTGATAGTACTCAGGCTTGCTTAACTTCAGTGTGAGTAATCCAACTGCAGAAGCAGATGTGTCTATATTGTTGCTTCTCCCTTGGTCATGCAAACACCCCATCTGAAGGTGTTATCACACAGTTTCTAGTGCTGTAGAACTGTTCTATGATTCATGTCGATTCTTCATGAAGAGAGTGTGTTGGCCTCAGGCTAGCCAGTGAAAGACTGCCACCTTAGATTCATAGAACCATAGAATGGTTTGGGTTGAAAGGGACCTTTAAAGATCATCTAGTCCAACCCCTCTGCCATGGGCAGGGACATCTTTCACTAGACTAGGTTGCTCAAAGCCCCATCCAATCTGACCTTGAACATTTCCAGTGATGGGGCATCCACAGCTTCTCTGGGCAACCTGTTTCAGTGTCTCACCACCCTCGTCATAAAAAATGTCTTCCTTATCTAAATCTAAATCTAAATCTAAATCTAAATCTAAATCTAAATCTAAATCTAAATCTAAATCTAAATCTATACTCTTTCAGTGTAAAACCATTACCTGTCCCCCTATAGGTCTTTGTAAAAAGTCTCTCTCCATCTTCTTATAAGCCCTCTTTAACTATTGAAAGATTGCAATAAGGTCTTCCCGGAGCCTTCTTTTCTCCAGGCTGAACAACCCCAACTCTCTCAGCCTTTCTTCATAGAAGAGGTGTTCCAGCCCTCTGATCATTTTCATGGCCCTCCTTTGGACTGGCTTTAACAGGTTGTCGTGGTTTAACCCCGGCCGACAACTAAGCACCACAAGCAGCCGCTCGCTCATTCCCCTGCTGGTGGGATGGGGGAGGCAATCAGAAGGGTAAAAGTGTGAAAACTCGTGGATTGAGGAAAGACAGTTTAATAGGTAAAGCAAAAGTTGCGCACACAAGCAAAGCAAAACAAGGAATTCATTCACTACTTCCCATCAGCAGGCAGGTGTTCAGTCATCTCCAGGAAAGCAGGGCTCCGTCATGCGTAACAGTTACTTGGGAAGACAAATGCCGTTATTCCGGATGTCCCCCCTTCCTTCTTCTTTCCCCAGCTTTATATGCTGAGCATGACATCATATGGTATGGAATATCCCTTTGGTCAGTTGGGGTGGGTTGTCCCAACTGTGTCCCCTCCCAACTTCTTTTGCACGCGCAGCCTGCTTGTTGGTGGGGTGGTGTGAGAAGCAGAAAAGGCCTTGACTCTGTGTAAGCACTGCTCAGCAGCAACGAAAACATCTCCGTGTTATCCACACTGTTTTCAGCACAAATCCAAAACATTGCCCCAGACAATCTACTATGAAGAAAATTAATTCTATCCCAGTGAAATCCAGCACACAGGTCCATTTCTTTCTTGTATTGGGGACCCCAGATCTAGATGTAGTACTCCAGGTGGGGTCTCACAAGAGTGGAGTAGAGGGGGAGAATTAAATCCCTTGACCTGCTGACCAGGCTTCTTTTTATGCAGCCAGGATAGGATTGGCTTTCTGGGCTGTGAGCGCACATAGAATCATAGAATCATAGAATC
>NW_009208776.1:0-24570 GCF_000690835.1 Fulmarus glacialis
CAACCCAAACTATTCTGATTCTATGATTATTTGCCCCTACTTTACTAAACAGCAGAGCAGCTGGCAATGTGAGGCTTTTTAATGTCAATGCTGCCAGCCACGCTACAGAAACTGGTTCCCACAAGTAATCAGGTAACCTCTTTTAAATGCAATATTCTTGTTGGTTTTGTGGTGTTACCTTCTTACGATAGTTGAAGGCTTATAGATTTAATGTGTTAATTCATATACTAAAATTGGCAGACATCTTTGTGGGGTCTGAGTGTATTTCTGGCAGAATCTGCAGGTATTGGAAAAGCTCCAAACCACGTAGGAGACGTCTATATCCATGTCAGCAGATGGGATTATGTTTGAAAATGCAGGGTTGCAATAAAAATTTGGGCTACTGCTGGAGTTCAGCTTTTAATGACCAGCTGTTTTCTGTATCCATGGTTACCCTGAATGTAAAACCATCCTTTTCCAAAAAATTTATCTGTATATTACTGGGGTTTTTTTGTTTTGTTGTGGGGTTTTTTTGTTTTTTTGTTTTTTTTTTTTTTTTTTGCAGTGCTATGTGTAACTATGGAAAGTGTTAAAGAAAGGAGGTGTGCAATAGTGCAATACTGTTTTTACCAAAGCAGGTACACACAGATGAAATACCCTGGGTACATCTAAATCAAAAAGAGGCTTATTTCTTTATAGTTCTTTTCTTCTACTGATTACCATTTCAAGAAAAAGAATAAATTTAAATATTACACATTATATGTTCGCATTTTTATTTAAGCACTGAAAAAACAAATATTGCAGACAGCTTTTTCAAACTCTTGAGGATTTATTCTTTTTTTCAATACTGATTCTTTAGTATCCAAGATGCAATTTTTTTTGTGTGATGTTATTGAGTTTCAATAGAATAGCCAGAATCAGAGAATAAATATTACTGCCGATGTTAAGTTACATAAGATAGAGTTATGAAGTCAATAATTAAATTTACAGGATTAATTGTCACAGAACATTATGTAGCTATTAAGGTATAGACTGATTTTTATGGCTATGACTGCCGTAGTCTTTGTACATAGCTTCAAAATATACCATTCCTGCAGAATTAAGTATCTTTTTAACAAAAGGAATTTTTTTTTCATAAAGAATATTTTTTTTCATAAGATTTGTGGGATATTAGTTATTTTGCATTATGCTCATAAATAGAATTATTACAGTTAAGCACTGTGTTTAACACTTGTCTGCAGCTTCCTATAAACTCAATGATTTTGAATTTTTAAATGTATTCCTACACTGCCAACAGGTCCAAGATATTTTCCAGTTTTTCTGCTGAAAATGTCCTGTTGTTGCCATGCAGTCAACTAAAAGCTACTAAGCATCTTAAATTGAGTTAATAGTGAGGAGATGATAGTATGTCAAGAAGAAATCAGGATGCTTAAATAAAATGAAACAGTGTTCTTCATTAAAAGAGAATATCATCTTGAATCTGCTTCTCTCTGAGTCTTAAGGGCAGCCAATTGAACTACCATCATGCATTTCAGAAGGAGAATCTTCAAGCTTCCTGAAGACCATTTCATGACAACATATTTCTTTTTTCATCTTTGGATAATAGATTTCACCTATTACCTAATACCATAAAACTGATTTACAGTATATAAGACACACAGATGTGATTTAGATTAGGAGTATGAATGGTCATTCATTTTTGATACAAATTAAAATTGTTTTAGAAGTGTAGGTTACTTAAGAGATCTTTCAAACTTTTGGCTGATCTTTTTTAATTTTTTTGTGTTTTATAGTTAAAACAAATTAAACAATATTTTCAAAAAGCTGACTTTTAATGTCTGCTAGATTTAGTAGAATAACAGCTTCAGTTCAAGAAATCAGATTGTAAGGGACAATGTTGATCTGGAAATTTTTCCCTACTCTTGCACATTACCCTTAACTAGACTAAGTTTAAAGTCCTAAGTAAATGTCTTCATCCACTGATTTCATTTAGAGGAACTTTACATTTCACTTTTGATTGAAATAACTTTTTGTTGACACAAGGTGTTAACAGTTTAGCCTTTAAACAGTCAGGATCTTGGCTGTTGTCATTACCTCCTTCTGTTATGTAGTTTCTGCCAGTATTTTGAGATTGGTAGCACTTTGTAGTGTTACCTAGAAAAACAGACTTCAGCTTCCCAGTAAAAATGCAAATCAGCATACCTGTGATAACTTTGGCCTTTGATATCAAAAAGGTGACATCTTTTTATTGGGGATGGTACTGAAGAGTGTCTGAGCTCATAAAATTTACATAAAACTAAAAAGTCTGCCTTAGAGCTGCTGTGACTTTTAGGCAAAGGCAGTTCTCAGTTACTTTCAAGCTATATGACTTTGAAAGATTCAGCTAAAGCATGCTGATGTTAAAAAGAAAAAGAAATGGGTTTATATAAGAAAAGAGTATTACTCAATATAATATTCTTTCAACTTCTCATTATGTGTAATTATATATGTCTCCTGGATAAGAAATATTCATTATATGATGAAAGCACCATTTCACTTTGGTGACATGAATGCTACTGCTCTGGGTTACCAGTCAACTGATTAGAACAGGATTTGGGACACGTTCTCTGCCAGTGACTGCAGTAGATCTTGGATCAATCACTTCTCCTCTGGGCCTGTTCTTCCCCCTTCTGCATCCTCTTTTTGTCTCTTCATTTTAGTTTCTTGTCTTTTTAGACTATGAAATACTCCTTATTATTTTTTTCTATAACATCTAGAACAGTTGGGATTTAAATTCATCTGTAATTTTAGCTCTTCAGGATATAAATATTCCTGAAGGACTTAAAAATCACTGAGGCTGTGATAATGTTATATGAAGTGCTTAAGATAAAATAGCTTTCCCGAGTCAATGCTGTAAAAATTAAGCCTGTTAGATTCTAAAATATTTAGCATGAAGTTTCTCTCAGAAATTCTCTACATTTTAGTGTTGGAAGCCACTCCAAATATGAATTTCTTATTTGTGAACTTGGGATGAAAAAAGATATTGCAGCCAACCACTTTCTCAACCTCTTTCTTTCTCTCTCCCTTTTTCCCCACCTCTTTTCCTCTCTTTCTTTTCTTTTTGTTTGCTTCTTTTATTTTTTCCAAATGTGAATTTTCATTCCAGGTGAGAAAGAAGATTGTTAACGCCTCTTTCTGTTTTGTGTGGTAGCTTGCTTGTTTCTCTACTTCTGTACTAATGGTGTTCTGGCAGCAAGTGGATAGTAACCCCTTATTCTCTCTTTCAGTCTCATTTTCTTGGGGTATTTTGTTGTTTTTGTGTTTAAGACAGACAAGAAGTTATCAGATGTTTTTTGATATCATGGGAATTTCTTAATGAAATTTTGACTTTGTTAGAAGCTAGATAACGTGAAAGGAAAATTGCCGTCTTCTCAGGTTACCACAATACTACATCCAGATATCAGTATTTGAATAACTGTGCCAGTGCATAAAACAAATGCATAAAAACAAGCTCCATCCAGTCAAAGGTTGATGCTGATTTTTGTGAGCTCCAGCTCAGTCATCTGGGAACCAAATGCCAACAAACATATCCACATATTTTACTCTGCACTTGTTTAGACACATGCTGGAAACAAGAATCTGTGTCTGGAATGTCTGTAGTGTACTGTACCCTTGTCCTCATAGTCAGCTGGTGGTAACAATGTGCCCTGATACTGTACTCTGAGAAGGAAGCTGCTTTGATATTGTTTTGGAGAAATAGCGTTAAGCATAAAGAAAGGTGCTGATTTTTGAACTTCGATGTTTTATGTAAAGTAGAACTTTGTTATTTAAATGTAAAGTGGAAAAATCAGTTAAAAATGCTCCCCCCCCAAAAAAAAAAAAAAAACAACACACACACACACCAGTAATAAAATTGTAAGTATTTTGTGCAAATCTTGCTATAGTTCTAATCCTTGGTGGTCGCAGTATTACAACACAATAGCTAAATTCTTATATATACAGTTTTCTGGGCAGTCAGAGATGATACTTTTAGCAATATGTCTTAAGCTTAATTTATGTTAATATCTTAATTTCAACATCTTGACACAATCTAATCTGTCTACATTTGGTATGAAAACACAAAAATATTTCAAGTGGCTCATTTCAGTTTGAGTTGTATTTATCTATAACTAGTTGTAACTTAGCTGCAATAAAGAATCCCAGCCTTGCACTAAAACATAAATTCTAATCATAGTTAAATTACTAATGCATTTACAAAACAAAATTCAAGAATATTACTGTATTGTGATACCAAATTTACAATGAGTCTAGGAAGGATAGGCAGGCTAGGTGAAATTTGAGAATTGCATAGTGGCTCAGTTTCTCTGTATGTATAAATTTTCTGTGTGTTCTTTCTTTACTATAACTCTGCTCACTTGATTGAGAAATAAAGAAATAAATGTGTTCAAAGTTTAGATTTACTTTTCATTGACTTAATGTAGAAGCCTTCTTTGTAATACTAACTGAGCTATGGATTACATATATTAATAATTCTTGGTACATTATGGTCTTAGTAACTTTTCCAATTACTTTTATTCACAGGGTAGGACAATAACACCAGCTAACCATTTTTCTAGTAAATGAAGTCAAGTAAATCATAAATATGTTATTTGTTTCCTTCGAGAACGTGCTTTGTGGTTCTGCTGTTCATATGACATATCTCAGCAAGGTCAGGGAGTAGGCTGTGTATCTCTCCAGGTATTTGATCTCATTTTGGAAAGGATGGTGATAATAAATCATCCAGAAGCACTTTTAATCCCGTTTTTTCATTAGTGCAGTGTTCTGCCAACTAGCCTATTTTTTAATAGCCAACCATTTATATATTTTTACGTGTGTGCTAAAATAGTTCTCTTCTTTGAGCTCAGGCTCAGAGTGCATGGAATGCACCGGTGAGCACTGGCTAGTATGCTGCTTCATCTTCAAGATAACTCTGAACTTCAGTATAATTTACTGTTTGCATTTGATGTACTCTTACTCTCTCAGTAGATTGTTACTCCTATAACTTTGTAAATTTTGGGTTTGACTTTTGAAATCCTGACCATACAACTGTTTGAACTATGTAAAATTTTAAGGTGAACCATACAAAAATGGTTCAGCTTGCTGTGTTTCACATTCACTTACGTGTAATAAATGTTGTGATCAAGCTTATTATTCTTTTCTCAAATTCCTATGAATATAGTAGTTGTAAGGTGGAGCCAGACTTCAGAAATAGTATTTATATTTTCACAGAAGGTTCTAGAAGAGAAAATCAAGACATGATTACTTAAGTTTCTTTTTTTATAGAAGTCACTCAGTATATATGACAAACTTTTGAAGTTTCCAGACTATTTGGAATGGGGCAGGATAAGAAGGGAGGTGTTTGTATGTTAGCCTGTATGTATAATTTATGTAATAACTTGCTTTTAAATCATTTTATAGAAAATCTGAAATAATTTCAATAGAAACTGCCAAAATAACTCTTTTGGTAGTTGAAAATCAAATTATGCCAAATTTCTCTATGAAAATATGAAATGGCTCAGTGAAAAAAGGCTTTATTTTAAAGATTTTTGCAGTTATTTCTGACTACTTCATTCTTCCCATTATGCAAAATAGTGTCTCCTTGTGTAACATTTATGTAGCATTTGAAACCATGGAAAAAACAGCTGAGCTTCAAATATACAATACAGCATTTCAATAAGCATAATAACCTGTGCTACCTGAGAATAGTACTATGTATTGGAATATTTGAAAGCTATGGACTTTCCTGTTTCCTTTAACTTTTGAATTCATTCTGAATCTTACTCTCAGGTAAGTTTTAAGAAAGAAATTGTTAAGCAAATGTAATTTGGCTTATCCTAACAGACAAAAGTTTTTAAATTTAGTGTAAGTTTTATAATATGTTGTCTTCTGCAATCTGGAGCTGATGTTCAATTGTAATTAAAGTTCTAGTGAAAAATGGGGATATGCTGCTTGCGTTGGTATTATTACAATGGAAAATCATAGACACAGTAAGACCTCTCATGAAAAAGTCAGGTAACGAAAAATTGGAGTAGAATAATGAGAAACAAAAGATGCTGAAAGTGAATCAACCAAGTTTCTCTACACATTCAGTAGGCTGTTACGAGTCTGTGGATGTTGATTATTTAATGCAAGGACAGAGTATTGAATAGTTTGTCTTTCAAAGTTCTTTAATGCTGGTATAAAATAAAGCAGATTTTAACAGAATTTGTTTGATCTTCAAAGTGTATGGCTGTGTTTAGTAGATGAGCATAGATTTAGATGTGTGAATGGGGGATTTGTTACAAATCTCTGCCTGCAGACAAAGATTTATGACTAACAGAGGCTTTGAAACCCAAATAGGAGAAATCTCAGCAAGAAAGAAACTTCTCTTTCTATCATTTTGTAATTGTGTTAGGGGTTGGGTTCTCTATTTGTTTGGATTTTTTTTTTTTTTAATAAAATTTCTTCCAGCTTATTGCATGAATTGGCTGGGAAGAGTGCATAAAGAAAAACTGCATGGTCTACTGGCTAAGTTCTTTGTGTCACAAAGGAATTAATATAAAAATCAACTTTAATCAAGCCTTATGAATGAATAATCAGGTTGTACATTAAATCTTAATTGCTTTTTCTAAAATATAACAAAATTATTTGAAATCATTGTTGCAGTAAGGCAGGGTTTACATTAGCACTACTCAGTCTGATAATAAGAACATTTCATGTTCCCTAGTATGTTTAATGAGTGCCCTTTTTAATTCCTTTCATTATTTCATTATCTTTTATGTATCAAAGTGTTTACATATTTTTTTTTAGAATTGCATGGAGAAAAAACATTTCAGGACCTCATGGATTTAGATTCTCTGTTATGTTTCCATGAACTACACAGCAACATGATGATCAAGCTGAATTGTTTCAGTAATTTTGTAATTTATATTCACTAGAGAAGATTTTTTTTTTTATATGTGAGGAGTCACTTCTCACGTTACTAAATATCTCTAGCTGAATACTAGCTGGCTTCAGCTTGAAACTAACAAACAGTTACTAACTAGCACTTGTGTAACTGATGACAAGAAGTTGCATTTCTAATGTTGAACTGAACGCCAATATTCTCACATCTATCAAAAACAATAAAGAAAACCAGAGGCATCACTTTACTATGCTGTCTAACATAAATATAAATGTACTGATCTAGTCAAAGATGATGTTTGTCCTATGTCTACAGATGCACATTCTTTTCCTATAATTGTTGAAATGCGAATATTAATGGTTATAATGACATATATGACATACAAAGAAAAAGTTAATCGTTATGAACTAGAACCAGTTTCTGATAAATACACTTTTTAAAAGCGTACGGACTGTAATTGATTCGAAAGTATTCTCACTGAAATATTTCTGATCAAAAGTAGGAACATATGAATGGTTTTCTTTTTTCTGTTCTTAAGAAAACTTCTCACTGAATACCTGGATAATTCTGTGTAAGAAAAGAAAAGCGTAATTACTCTGTAAGTTCATGGAGAAATGTGAAGTGTATATACGTAGCATCTATTCTGTCCAAGCCACTGAAGCAGTTTGTAATACCTTTTCCCAAGGGACTTTTTTCCTCGCCCATTAATAAAGCTAATTTTTTAACTTTTAATTTTTAGCATAGTCTATATTATCATAATTTTCCTGTCACAGGCATTTTGATGAGAGGTTTATTACTGTAGGTGCTTCACTCTAATTTGCATCAAACTAACTGAAGCATTTGGTTTACCAGATATATTCCAGTTTATCAGTAAGAAAAATTCTTTTTTAAAAATAGACTTTGGGAAAAGAGGGAGCAGACTTGAAGTTCCTTACCTATTTCTGTTTGTTTGAATTAAAGTCAAATAATAATTTAATGTAAAATAATAAGACAGTCCTTCTCATGAAAGATAGAATCAAAGAATCTGTCCTCTTAGATGAGTAGCATTAACCATGAAGTTCCTGTTTACTCTTGGCCTGGTTTTTAATTTATTCATTACAGAATCAAACTATTCTGACACATAGTCCATTGATCTTACTTTACTTAGACATTTACTTTGTAACTTAAGGTTCCATTAAGTGGAAAATGTGTGTTCAAATCCATTTAGACAGAGAAGGAATTGAATCTAGATATTTTACAACTTGAGTTCTAACCTCCAAAATAATTCATCTGTACATAATGTATGCAACAGCTGACTTTCCAGGCCTTCCTAAAAGCATTATATATTTTCCAAACCTTTAAGGGTAATGAATTGCCACCAAAAAATCATCTCCTGCTCAAGGTAAGAGGTCTAAATCCATCAGTGTCTTATGGTCTGCTTTTTTGAATTATAAACGACAAGGAAAAAAAGTCCTGGTTATAACAAAACTTTTCACTATTGAAATTTGCATTTGCTAGGAGTTACTCTAATTTGTTCTGATGACTTCATGGACACTTTCCTGTTTAATAGCCTTGCCCAAGTAACGGTAATTCATGTGTATTTCATATCGCTAATAATGGTTCCTTTTAGTGACACCTTGTTTGACATAAAAGGATAATATTGAGTTATATAGTGTTTTCCATATATTTTAGGGTGCTTTTGCATTCCAGTTTAAGTCCTTAGGATGAAGAAATGTTTAGACCTCAGTAACCATTGTTATTTCTTCATATTGTGCATTTAACACATTATCTTGTTTAATGTATTAATGTTTTTTTCTTCCCCCTTTCTAATGGTGATTTCTGCTTTAGGATTATTATGTTTGTTTGGTTAGGTTTTTGTGTGTTTGTTTTTTATCACATCCCTCATAAAGCATTAAATACTGTGGTTTTAGTTGCCAAGACTCAGCTGTAGTTCACACTGTCCTAGCTTTCCAACCTCATTTTTTGTAGATCATTAGTTTCATGTAAATCTGCTCATTGCATGTAAATGTTGCTTTGCACATTATGGCATAACAATTCAAACATTATCTAAACTGCTGCAAGTTCATACTTCTCTTACTTTTGTGTTTAAGATTTCCAAGTTCAATATTTGTTCTGTATAGTACAGCTTGATTATCCATGTTTTCTTCTTTTCTTTGTGCTGGGAAACAGTGTTTCCAAGAAATGGATTTTAGTCTCATTGCTCTAACACATCAGTTTGTTAGTTCACTGATAAATTACTTTTGCTGTTTGTGTCTATTGTGAAGATAAAGTGGTTGCAAGTGCTTTGAGAGCCTTGTCTATTCCAATACGCTGCTTTATGACTCTGCAAGTTCAAATTTTGGCAGTGTAAACCTGTAGATCTAAGGTTTATCTGCTGTAATAGAAATTTTAATTGTGTTTTTCTTTGCTAGAACTTCTGTATTTTGCTGTTATTACATAAAATAGTATTGGTTATTGATATTTTCTTTTTCTGAAGAGACTAATTCATCACTTCTAAACACACCAATTTCTAGTGGCTTTTATAGTAAATTAATTAGACCCAAACCACCTCCAGCCGTTATGTGCAGCCTGGAACCAAATCAAAAAGCCCTCTGTAGGATCCACATTCAAGGCTAGGCTAGTACATGAAAGCACTGATAATACAAATTTATTTCTTCTCAGTCTTTTCCCTTGGCTTTGCTCTAGTTTGCTTCCTTCCTGTATGTCACTCCCTCCAGAAACCAGCATCATTATCTGAGCATGTGTCCATTCCATCTTCTCATAGTTAGTCAAAAACAGAACTCTGATTCCTTTATTCATTTCATTTGTGTATTAATATTTTGCATTAGCATTTTTTTGCCTGTATTTTTATGGCAGGAACCAAAAGGGTCTCTATTGTAGTAAAGGTAACACCAGATAATCTGTTTGCATTGTAATGTAAAACGCATAGAATTGGTAATTAGACTTGTTTATTTTATTTTGTTTTATTTTATTTTATTTTATTTTATTTTATTTTAGTAGTCTCAGCAGGGAGCCTAGGGCTAGTGATCGCATCAGAAGATATGACATATGGGGAAATGGTAGCAGAGAAATTTAGAGAAAATTCTATTACTGCTGCCATTATATGGATAAATAAAGAATATTAAATGCAATTCTATTTTAAAAGGGATTATTTAAATGTGACACTGTCATATGCTGTATATGTTGCTCCTCTGAGAATAAATTGTTAACTCCTACTTATTGGATGACATCTTTTTATGAAAGTAGTCCCTTTCACTTACTCATCCACTGATCAGGAGGAGTGATCAGTGTTCCTTTATATTTTTTTTTTTTAGTAAACGTGCAGAGACAGTTTGGTTTTTTGGTTTCTTTGGGTTTTTTCCTTCCCCAGACTCCTTCCTTATTGGACTGAAATTGCTGCTTAGGGAAAAGAGGGCATAATAAGTATTTCAGGCTGTACTTATCAGAAGATTTCAATGCGCTCTGATTCTCCAAGAATTCTGGGAAAGGGAGTTCTATGTCTGCAGTAGAAGTTGAAGCACATTGTGTCTACATTACTCTTTCTTTGTTTTTACTCTCAAAAATTATCAAAGTCTACAAGACTTCTTGGTAAACTGAAAAAAAAAAAGTCTATTTGAAGAAGGCAACTTTGTGAACACAATTCTCAAAAGACCAATCAACCTTTGCATAAAAGTAAATTTAGTTCAGAATATTCAGGAGAATAGACTAAGAATTAAATAATGATTCTATACTTAGTTGGCGGGGGGGGCAAGAAAAAGAGAAAGACTATATTTTTATAGCATGTTGAAAGAATATTGCTTTTATACTTTAAATTGCATATCACACTTTTTTCTTTTCTGTTTAAATTCTGTTTATGTTGCCATTTTTCCTTAATATGAAGTAAAGATACTGTAAAATGTATAGCATACAATTAGAAATATAAAATAACAGATTTTCAGTTTGTACACCAGAAGATCTGATTATTCGTAGTAAGTTATAGCTGTTACCTAAGAAAATTCATATTCATGCCTTGTGTCTTTGGAAATTTAAGTCCTCTCTCCTTCAGAAATTATAAGGAAGATAACTGATTTTCTGGAATTCATGTAGATTTTAGACAATGAAATTATGTTTTTAGGATTTTTCAAACCAAATTAATTGCAACTGATACAAATCTTGGCTCAAATCTGATAGTTTTTGAGCCTCAATCTACAAACAACATCATATTTAAGCTAAAGTCTAGCAGTAACTTAAGCTGCAAATGATTAATCATCCACATTTCTTCTTTTTTATTATCAAACCAGTATATTTCTTCAAATCAGACTATTAAATGTAAACTATGTGAACTTATTATGCTTAATAACACACTGGAAAATAGTCAATGTACCTAAATGTACCTCAGATTCTCTGTTGTAGAATCTAGCATCATGTCTTATCTCTAATTAAAATATTTGGTAATAAAAATGAATCAAGATGCTATGTTTCCTAAGCATTAACAATCATTACTTTTTCAGCAGAAGGAAAAATTGAAAAATAAACTTACGTATTTTAGTCAGACCTAAATATTCTACATAAGTTTCAGTAGCATTTTGGAATCACATAATAATTTAGGTTGGAAAGGACCTAAGAAAAGCAGGATATCTTGCCCAACCTTATGCTCAAAGTAGAGTTGACTTCAAGGATAAATGGGGTTGCTCAGAGCCTTACCCAATCAATGCTTTGAATGTTTCCAGCAACAGAGACTCCACAACTTCTCCAGGCAACCTCTTTTATTGGAACTTTACATGTGTGCATTCAACAACAGTCCCTGTCTTAAACACAATATTTGGTAAGCTTCTGAGAGGAAGCTAGCTACTGATGAACAAATGATGGGTAAAATACTGTCTGAGGGAAAAAGCACAGTTTGCTTCTGAGATACCAGCTATCTATGTATTTGCAATAGTTCTATGGTAATAAAGCAAAGCTAAGTTTTTAAGAGGATTCTGAAAGTTTGGAAAAGAGTAAAAGAAATGGCTAAATTCATATCTGGTTTAAGCAAGCATAATACCATTGATGTAGTCAAAGCAATGCATTTTTATCTTAGCCCAGGAGCTTCCTTAAACCTTGTCAGTTGTAATCTCGAACTAAGGTTGTTTTTTTTTTTTTTTTTTCCCCTGTTTTCTGTGGTTTTCCATCTACTTATTTCTTCATTTAATTTTACGTTTTATTTATTCAGGATCACTTAACTTTCATATAAATAATTTTGATAATTTTTTTTCTCACTGGTAGTGGTTATGACAACTATTGTTCATTAAAAATACTGAAAGCATGAATCATAGTTGGGCTTCAAAGTCCAGTGCTATAAAAGATGAAGGAAAATCTTTGATAAATTGAAAGAGGTGACTCCATTATTTCCACAATATGTGAGAGTAAAATATAAGTTCCTTTTTTTTATAAGAAACTCTGAAACTTAAAAAACTGATACCTGGTATCATCTAATAGGATTAGGGCTTAATACTGTTTCTGTTACAGTCAGGAAGGAAGATACCTGTCTCTAGCATTGAGGGAAAGGGCAAGATGGATATGTGTCTGGACTAGAGCTGGAACAAGAGGCTAGATACACAATTTCATTATATAGACTTTTCTATGGTCAATATAGATTCTTGGTATGTGCCAAAGTGAATTTGTCTCTTAAGGGGCGAAAAAAAAGCATCCTGGAGTTTGTGTTCTGAACAAAACAATTACCTTGCAGTGAAAATAAACAGACATCATTTCTGCAGCTGTCCAAATCATGGACACTTACTGTATCATTTTTCTCTGTGGTCCAATTCTAAATGTTTCATCTGCAAAATGATTAAATGAATTTCGTAGGTAAACACATTTACCATTCCACTTTAATGGAGTTGCCCTTCATTAGAGGCTGTCATTCAAAATTAATATGAGGAGCTATTACTGAGATGTCTAAAATGAAGAGCTGAATGACTTCATTTTTCAGAAGTATGGACATTTTTGAAATGGGAATTGAACATTGATAGCAGATTGATGTAATACTTAGCTACATTTTTATGCCAATCGCTCCTGTCAGTCAAAGTGTGGCAAACTAAAGGAGAAAATACAACAGAAGAAACATTCAAAGCAACAAGCATAGACAAAAAAATGTCTTTCTCTTGTCCATTTTGCTTATAACACTTCCACGAGCATGGAAGGAGGCTTTGGGTTTGTTTTGTTTTGTTTTGTTTTGTTTCAAATAATAATAACTCAAATTATTGTCTATTCAATTAATTTAAATTTCAAGAGAAACAATGGGCACTGAGCCTGTATGAGCTTAGTGAGCTAGAAGACAATTTGTATGTCAATATTGGACTAATATTTTTATCTAGAGTTTTACCTGACAAAGGAAAGGTAAAAAAAAAAAGAGAGGAAAAACTTCAAGTACGATTGTATTTTCAGTAAATACTGTGTGTAAAATATCTCTGTTAGCCTTTCTGATTTATCTGCTGAGTAATGGATCAACAGAATGATGTGATCCTACCTATTACTCCATAATGTTATTCATTTGATTTTCTACTCTTCTTTCCTAGCAGATATTTATATTTCTGTTCTCTTTAGCAAAAGTCTGTATTTCTCTTTATACGTAATTATAACTATTAGAGTATGACTATATTATAGTTATACTTTGTGAGGGTCTTTTTTGTGTCCTTTCTATAGCATATGGCATCTTTGGCTGTCTGCTTGTCAAGGGGAGGAAATATTTCTTGTAGCTGCTATCCTACCAATTCAGTTTATACTTTGTCGTATCTTGACGCTATCAAAATTTACATATAATAATTAGCATTGTTTAGTTTGATTAGAGCATGCATCTGCTCTTGAAAATTATGATGCTTCAGTTTTATTTTAATGTTTACTCTCATTACAATGACAATCCGTTGCCAGTAATTAGATTATTGTTTACTTCAAGACCTGAAACTGAGCAGGAGTCATCTGCCTTCAGCAGCATCTGTATGCACCTACCATCTGTTCTTCGCATGCAGTCATGAAGCATTATCTGTAAAAATTTCTTCCTTTCACTTTGTGAATGGTTTCTAAAATTTCTTAATATTTGCTGCTAAGCAAATTAGCAACTTTCTTGTATTTAGAGTTAATAAGACATAATATAATATAATATAATATCCTTTTTTTAAAAAAAATTATATCTTAGGAAAGACTAGTTTTCATTACTCTTTTATCATTTTATAATAATTTTCATAAGAAAAGTGTGCTGTAAAATTTAGATGGCAATAAAGAAAAAAAAAAAAAGCAAATATAAAGCAACATAAAGCAAAAAAATAAAGGCAAAAAAGCCTTCTGTAAGTATCAGTAATTTATTTTAGTACCAGTAAAATTTAGTAAATTTTTTCAGCATGACAACCTGTTGCTAGGTATATAAGATTACATTTAAGCTATTGATGCATTAGGTAGACCTATTTTTTCTCTTGAAGGAAGTAAAGAAGTAAAATAAGGATAGTTTAACATGTGCATCTCATTTATATTGTTCCAGAAATCACATGTATGTTGGGAGAATCTGTACTAATCCTGGGACACATGGCC
This sequence comes from Fulmarus glacialis, assembly GCF_000690835.1. Classification (NCBI taxonomy): domain Eukaryota; kingdom Metazoa; phylum Chordata; class Aves; order Procellariiformes; family Procellariidae; genus Fulmarus; species Fulmarus glacialis. Next base: position 14,423 of record NW_009208776.1, read on the forward strand.
AATAGCCAAGTTTGACATTTATATGATAGAGAATAATAAGCCACATTTTACCCATTTAAAATTATTTTATTTCACCATAGTTTTTAAATATCTTTAAAACAATAGTAAACTATGTTTTAATGGTGTTGAATCCCTTGCTATTATCACAAAATATGCAAGGCAGATCACTGTATAACTTCTGTATTGCAGTCTGAGTTTTCTTCTGTCACTGTGACCTAGTCAGCAATGATATTAGAGATGCAAGACTAGCTTTATGGCAAACCTGTTTGGCAAATATAATCACTTCCTAAATCCAACTGAACTGGCAACATTTTGCATTTTATATCTTAGTTTGCTTTCTATAGCAAAACGTTCTTCTGTTTTGTTTGTACCATTGTTTGTCAGCAAGTGGATATGCATGTCCTTGTTGAAAATGTAGAATACAGAAAATAATGAAAAAAAGAAGAAAAAAAAGGAAAAAAAGAGAAGAATATTATTAAAGTGATGGTATTAAAATTCTAAAACTTCTTTCTTAAAATTAAAATAAGAAGGCAAGGGCAGGTAAAAGATATAATTATTATCTCTGGTTTATATTTTAGCTTATTCCTTCTCTCCCCACCCCAGACTCTGAATATAGCAGAATCTAAGGAATATAGAGAAGAAAGAGGTTGGCTGTGTACAACAGAACGCACATTTTATCATTTGGTAACCGTTTCTAGCTTCACACAAGCATATAATTGACATTCACTATTCTTAGTTAATCTGCAGTTCTTAATCTAAGTGCAAGGTTAACGATAAAACAAATGATGGACAAATGGATATGGCTACAGTGACCATTCTGCTCAGTCTTAATGTATTGTCAAAGCATTTTTTCCCCTACCTCACTTTTAGAAAATACACACATAAAGAACTGTGTAAACATAAGTGATGAAAAAGGAAAACACTCAGCAATATTTAATGGGAATTTAAATTTACATTATTAAAGTGCTGATCCTTCCTAATTCTAGACAATTTTCATCAGAAAGTGAAGATCAATCTAGTGCCCAATGTAAGATTTGTTTCAGGAGATTGGCAAGGTGAAAAATGTCCACTTAATACATGCATTGAACTGGTAATTTAAGTAAGTTCTGTTGGTTTCATAAAGCTGAAGCCACATGGTCACATCAGCATTCAATGAGCATACACAACTAATGAGTAAAAATGTTATTTCTATTAAAGATTCTTAATAAACCATAAAGGGTAGATTGGAAGAATGACAGTTGTCCAATTTTAGCATAAATAAAGGAAAAACATGAGAAAATTAATGTCATCTAATAATCTTTTATAGAGAAAATAAATTTAAAAAAAAAATTTCAGGAGGAAAAGCTAATATTTTGCTGATAAATTGTAATTTTCTGCTTAATAATTATCTTTTAGGGAACAGTCACATTTTATTAAAATGACTAATTAACTCACTGTACTGCCGTGCTAATAGTGAAGGAAGCACAATAACTGAATATTGATAGTATGAGTTTTTAATAAGAGAAAAAAGTTAAATAGTAATGTGTTCCCCATATTCCATAGCAGCAATTTAAATGCAAATGTACAATTCAAAAAGGACCTCCATTTTCCTCCTACATGGAAGGAACATATGCATTCTGGTAAAGCACATTTTTATTCAGGAACCAGCCTGAGTAAAGAGGCAAGCTAATGGGGAAATGTCAGTTGTTAAAACACAGGTTAAAATCCTGGTCTTCTCAAGTCAATGAAAAAAATTCCAGCAGGTTTATCTTTCTTGAAGTGAGAATTAAATAACAGTAATTTCCAAAAATCTAATTTCCTGAGTCTTAGGCTTCACAACAACTGCAAAATCCACTTGTCCTTTTGGAACAAAACTGGGGCTACAGATATTTGGAGAACAGAAACCTTTTCTCTAGAAAGGTAGTAGATGGATGTAGTATAGGACTAACTGAGTTCTCATTGCTACGAATGGCACTTCTCTGACATAAGATTCAGAAGTCTTGCTCTACTTAATGAACAATGCATAGTGCAAGGGCAGCCTACACAGAACATAAAGTAATGGCATGAAACTTGGGCTGATGGAAATTTTTGCTGCGAAAGAGAACCTGGGATAAACAGTAAAATAAAAGTAAAATGGAATAGTTCATCAATCAGTATTTTCCCATGGCTAGCCAGGAATTGGTTGAGCTTGTGCATAGGCCTATATGAATTTTGTAGTCAAATCAGAGTTCACACTAAAAAGGAAGGTTAGAGTCACGTGGTTCTTCAAGGCATATGTGAACAATAAATTAGAACTGTTCTATACACTGTTTCCAGCAAACAATATTCATTTTCATAACAGCCCTTACCTTCTGTAGAGAAAGATCTGACATCCAAATTTTACATCCAGCTAGATATTTCAACACTACTGTCACATTCACAGCTTGATAACCTTAGTTTGCTTTGGCATTTCTAATTTATAACACAGGCAGTCATCTAAATAATTCAGATTGAATGTTTGCACTTGCAAAATGGAAAAAGTTGAGAGACTGTGAAAGGAAAACCTAAAATCTTTTTCTAGTACCTTCCAATTATGCTTCCAAAAGGATGAAGGGGAAAATAGATACCAAACTGACATTTGGTCATATTAAACAGATTCAGTGCTACATCGCATATTAATATGAGATTTAACCCCATAGTGTTAGTTGTGTCACTGCTTAAGGTTGCCAACAAATAGTTTCCTAGTGTGGAAATATAGTATGGAAGCACTTGCATCAGAAGCTAAGCGAAGTACAGAGAAACATTGTCTATGCCATTTTTCAGATGGTATTGTAGGTTTCTACTATTTTTATTAGGTTCCGATTTATTTTTTATGAAACAGCGTCCTGGAATCACTGTCTTTCTCACATTGTGTCCAGCGCTCTAGTTGAGAGGAACTCTTTTTCTTTTCTTTTGTGTGCTGTTTTATTTCCTTTGCTCTTACTACCCTTTAATTAGGGTAGCTACTAATGTGAAAACTATGGTTTCTCTCTGTGAATTGAAGCAAGGATTGATGCAGGGACTTTCACCCTGAATTTATAATGGGAGTTATAATAACCAGTTTCTTCACAATGTTGCATTTTATTATAACAGTTCATAGCTAAAAATACTGAGAAACTATTCATGTCAAAATTAGAATAAAAAAAATGAAGCTGAAAAGTGCAGAAAGCAAAGAAAGCAAGAATTTGACTTTCACACAAAACTGTAATCCAAGACTAGGTCTTTTAGAAAACTGGAGGGATGGACAAGGGTGGAAATTAGCACTACAAACCAAAGAAGTGTTATGAACTGTTCCCAGGGCTAGAGGTAGATATGATTAAATACAGCATTTCAGCTAAATAATACTGCTAATCAAATGTAATCTGTTAATAACAGCCTCAGACAGGATCATACTAGACATACTGTGCTGTTGTATACTATATTCCTGCCAATCAGCCCCACATCATTAGTCAAATAAGAGTTTTATCTTTACAAACATATCTGGAAAGTTTTTCACTGGAGTTTTGTTCTTAATTATTTTCAGTTAGGAGCTACTCATGCTCTTAAACAGTATCTGTTCCTTACAAAAGTATTGCACTCTGAAATTCCTGTCACCTTGTAATAGCTCAGTGATGAGAATCCCCATCAGGAGACCACAGATTGGGTTCCTGCTTTGCTTTACTCAGATTAGCAATTTGCTGTTCCAGCTCTGAAACTGAAAAACAAATGTTGGACCCCCTACTTCAGTGCATTTCTCCAGCTTCAGTTCTATGGTAACCTTTCCTGTCTGTCAAACCATATCCAGTGTGAGTATTCAAGTACAGAAGATCTCTTATTTTGCAAATAGTAATTGTAATAATATTTCAGGTATTAAAAATACTAATTCCTAGAGCTATTGGTCATATTTTTGAATCACAAAACAGTACATGTTTATTTTTAAATTATCTCTACTGCAGTGGAGTTACTTGGCAGCAAATTAATTGAATAAATAATCAGATTTTCTTATACTGATACTCCATGAAAAGCATTTGATCAGAATTTTGGCTGTAGTTTATAAATTAACTACCAGCATGATATTTAGAGATACTGTGGTGACTGAGAAAAAACAAGAAATACATACTATGCCAGCCTGTAATCTTTCTTCAGTGAACGATCAAGTTGTGGTCTCCCTTTCAGTTTTGCTCTTTTCTTAGAGCAGGTCATCTTCAAAATTCCTTCATTTTAGCCATTATGAAAGGAATGCTGAAGAGACTTATTTGAGATGTAAACAAACAGAAATAGATTATATATAGAAATGTAATCACATTTCCATATATAGGTCAAGTTCTTTCAAATAATTTAAAAATGGTCAAATCTATCAGCATTTTTTTCGTTCTCTTTTCTTTTGATGAATACATAGGCAAGAACCAATTCTTCTCCTGAGCTTTTTGGTTTCAGAGTTTCTGATTGGGAAAACAGAATGTTTTCTGTCCTGTCATCTGTAGGAAATTAGGTTATGAAGGAAAGCATACTTGCATAGCTTCAAGACATTCATACTTACTGCAGTCAGAATATAACATGGCCTTCATAGTCTGTCTGACCTGTGTTGCAAATGGCATCAGTTTATAAAATGTGCAGTTTTCAGAACAATCAATGGTTAGGTGTTCTTAGTGCCTCAAGGCTAAACCCCTACAGATCTTGTTATCATAATACAAGATGATACATTCATCAGCACATCTTTATGTAACACTTGTCACATGTTCTGAAATTTGATACAAAGCTTAAAATGTAATTCATTTGAGAAGGAACTACCTATAATATACATTAACTTTCTCATCATTTTCATTCTGTTTCAAAAGCTAAAGAACTTTCTTAAACATTGACAGCACTAACAGGAAATTAATCTACAGCTCTGTTTCAAGGGTTTTTTTACATAAGACATATCTGGAAGTCTCATCAGAATGTAGCAACGATTTTCCTAGTAGTGTTGAAAAGTTCTAAATTGTAACATGTAGGCAATTGTTTAGACACATTAAGAAGAATCCATGGGAATATTTCATAAAGGTATCATTCCCCATGTGAACAGTCAAATTTTTAGCTCTCTTGGACTGTGGTATTGTGTTGGCTTAATAAAGACTCTCAGGTAGTGGGCAGTAGGCAGCCTTGTGTGGCTTGCAAAATCAGTTATGCTTCTTGAGTTGTCAGTTAGCATTGGCTTGGATCCTTGTGAGTTTCCACTATATAAGCTCCAGAGTGATACTCTTTCATATGCTGGAGATCATCATCAACCCCTGAGCACTGAAAAAAAAAAAGAAAAAGAAAAAAAAAAAATTATGCATACGTAAAGTTACTTTACTGAGTCTTTTTTTTTTTTTTTTAATTAAAAGTTTGATGGAATGTAGTGCTTATGCAGTTCTTTAAAATTAATATGAGTTGCAAATGCTTGCAGTAAACAATGATTAAAATGTGTGACTCAAAACTACGGCTGCTGGGTTAGCTTTTTTGTAATTTACAAATATCAACTAAACATAAAATTATGTGCTGTATGTAGCAGAGCACCGTATAATTACTGTCAGGACTGACACCACTAAGCCTGCTGAGTGAGAAGGCTGGGCTTTGGATTGTTGTTTTTTCTTTATTCTCCTATAATTGCTGTGTTTGTGTATTAAACTGCCAGACTGTCTGATTGAGTTATTATTGTTGAGATTGCCTTCTTCAGAGCTAAATGTTTTTGGAATAATTGGGGTGCTGGCTTTGTTTTGTGTCAGTATTGTTAGGTTTTTTGTAACACCAAGAACAACAACAAAAACCCAACTTTTTTCATTTCTGATGTTGTTGAAGTATATTTGCATCACATCATGGGAAAAGATTTTCATATTTGCTGTATTGTTTCACCTTAAAAAAACATAAGGGAACATATTGCAGGCTGCTTGACTTACTTCCACTGTTGCCATCCCCTAGTGATCTCTTATGCTTCCCAAAAAGTTTCTAATTCCTTACTTGAATTTTTAATCTACTGTGAATATTAATGTGACTCGTGAATAATGATAGGTTCCTGGCACAAAGATTAAATCTAGCAGTAAACCCTTTTAAGAAAGGCCATTGAAGAAAGTCAGAATTTATTTGAGGTTATACAGAAATATAAATAAAGTATCTGAAAAAGCTCATCATATTCAAGCTTAAAAAATATTTTGAATAAACTTCATTGTAACACACACACACGAAATATAACATAGGGAAACAAAAAGCCTGAAAAATAGTCACAACCACTCCACCAAAGAGAGAAACATTGCAATTAAGTAACTTATGAAGTTAATTACAGAATAAGTTATTTAAAGAGTGTAGGATGGATATTACTGTGTCCTTTGCAAGTAGTGATTTGTCAAATGAATTAATAGAGGTTATAATATTCAACAAATGTAAGGTTCCCAAAACATCTTGGCTTTGTCTCAAGGAAGATTGAGACAAACAAGCCCTTTTATCACAGAATCATAGAATCATAGAATACCAGGTTAGAAGGGACCTCAAGGATCATCTGATCCAAACTTTCTTGGCAAAAGCACGGTCTAGACAAGATGGCCCAGCACCCTGTCCAGCTGAATCTAAAAAGTGTCCTATGTTGAGGAATCCACCACTTCCCTGGGGAGATTATTCCAATGGCTGATTGTTCTTGTTGTGAAAAATTTTCCTCTTGTGTCCAATCGTATCTCCCCGGGAGTAACTTGCACCCATTACCCCTCGTCTTTTCCGTGTGACTCCTTGTAAAAAGGGAGTCTCCATCTTCTTTGTACTGGATACATGGAACATGGTGCTAAGGTCTCCCCTAAGCCTTCTTTTCTCAAGGCTGAACAAACCCAGTTCTCTCAGCCTTTCCTCATATGGCAGGCTTCCCAGTCCTCTGATCACCTTCGTGGCCCTCCTGTGGACCCTCTCTTGCCTGTCCACGTCTTTTTTGCATAGTGGGGACCAAAACTGAACACAGTGTTCCAGGTGTGGCCTGACAAGCGCTGAGTAAAGTGGCATAATGACTTCTTTCTCTCTGCTGGTGATGCCCTTGTTGATGCAACCCAGCATCCTGTTGGCTTTCTTTGCCGCTGCAGCACACCGTTTACTCATATTGAGCTTGTTGTCCACTGGGACCCCCAGGTCCCTTTCCACAGAGCTGCTCCCCAGCTGGGTAGATCCCAGCATGTGCTGCACTCCAGGATTATGTTTTCCCAGGTGCAAGACCTTACACTTCTCCTTGTTGAACTTCATAAGGTTCTTGTTAGCCCACTCTTCCAGCCTATCCAGGTCTTCCTGCAGGGTGGCTCTTGTAGTGGTGCATTTCCTCCCTCCCCCTCCTAGGCTGCTTGTTGATCTCAGAAATTTCCATGAAACCTCGGCCTTGGTGTACTGAGTCTGGTGACTGAGCGCTCCTTGACCGTATCAGAAACACTGCATAGCTGAGTCTGGGAATGTACCCCTACTGCCTGGCCCAGGGGTCAAGTAGAACAATACTGAAACCTTGAGCATTTTTAGTAATTACCACCTGGGGCTGTGGCCAGGACGGAAATCGCCAATCATCTTGCGAACCTATAAACGGTGGTCCTAAGTGAGGCCCTTTGAGCTCTCCTGGACCACAGGGGGCTGCGCTTAGCATCTCTCTCTGAGTGGGACACCTCAGAGCTCGCGACCTCTCAGGTCTGCGATATTCGGAGGACCGTCGATGGCGAAGGGGCCTGGGCTGAACCCCCTTCACTCCTCAAAGCTCAACCCTTCACCCGTTGAGAGGGAATGCCTGGACATTCAATGTGAATATTTCTTCACTGAAATTGAGGGGAATTTTTAACAAGTGTACCTTCTGTACATATATCTACACATATATTTCTGTCTGTGTGCATGTGTGGGCTAACAGTAAGCATAATCTGTAATTAAGTCATGATTATAGTAGACTCTATTAACACTTATCTTGTAAATATTAAATTAGTTAATGATTAAGTGCTACTAAAGTTTGTTAATGATTAGTTGATGATTAAGTGCTGCTAAACACATATAGTCGCTAAGATATAAACCCTTAGATGATTTTCCTTGATATGTTTCATCTGTGTGATAACTAATAGAATGAACCCTGTCATCGAATTCTATTAGGTCACACCTTTATAAATATATATTAAAATCACTTTTTGCTAATACCTTTGACAGTGATTCTTTAAGCAGCCTCTAAACCACTCATTTGTGACAGTATTCTTGAAAAACACCCAGCACTCACTAGCTCCTTTATATTCCATGGAAGCTTCCCCCATGGAATCCCTCCCAAATGAGCTCTGAGCAAGCTGAAATTTGCTCTTCTAAAATCTAAAACCTTTGTCTTAGTACTAACCTTCAACGTGGTCAGCAGGATCCTAAATTCCACAATACTGTGATCACTGCAGCCAAGGCTATCACTAACCGAGATATTACAAAGCAGGTTTTCTTGGTTTGTGAGTAGCAAGTCCAGCAGTGCCTCACTCCTGGTTGGCACATCTAACATTTGTATGAGGAAGCGGTCCTCTACGCATTCCAGGAACTTGATGGATGGCATGTGAGCTGCTGTATTGTTTTTCCACCCAATGTGAGCTGCTGTATTGTTCTTCCAACAAATGTTTGGGAAGTTGAAGTCACCCATAAGAACCAGGTTCTGTTGACCCAAAGCTTGCTTAAGTGACATAAATATTGCTTCGTTGGCCTTATCATCTCGGTTTGGAGGTCAGTAGCAGATGCCTACTGTAAGATCCCCCTTGGAGACGACCCCTTTGATCTTGGCCCAGAGGCATTTGATAAGGCTTCCACAATCATCGTAGTTGACTTCTATACATTCAAAGTCCTCCTTAACGTATCCTTAACATATATCTTTTGGCAGATAAAAAATGGCTGAGGAAGAAAGGAGTAGAAAAAAGGGGAAGTTTGGTGTTTTGATAGATTAAATTTTGGTTGAACTTATCATCTTAATACTTAGTGGCTGTAGTCTTTCTATTTCTATAAAAACAAGTGAACAATAATTAAAATAGACTGATTTATCCATAATGTCTGTTTTTCTTATAAAGCATAGCTGTGTATAAAGAGCAATTAGTGGCACAACTGTAGCATATTAAATTGTTTAAAATAATATTAAAAACTGTTTCTATCTCAAGTTTAGGAGGCAGTCACAGTGTTGCTTGAAGTGTGTATTTCTTAGTAGATCAGCAAATGATTTAAGAGAACAGTCCATTTTCTGAAATATGAGATCAAAGTGGGGTTGATATTTCACAATTATATAAAAACCTAGGTGACACTGCCCATGTTAGGTTGTGAAATAGCTGTCAAAATGTACTCTGTGAAATAAATATTCTCCAAGTGTTTTCTAAAACTAATATATCTCCTGTGTTCTCATATAAAATAACATTCAATGGTGGATAAGAAGTGAGCTGAACATACAAAGAATTGATGTATATATATGACCAAAAGAGTAGATATTCACAAAAAATAATATTAGCCAGTGACACTACCATCTCTAACCTTTCTTGATGTAAACCAAGTGGTCAGGATAGAACAGGAGTCTAACTTTGATTGTCACCTTGGTATAATATTTTTTTCTCTCCGTTTACTATTAAGGGATTCCCTGGCTAGAATAAAGTTATGCTCTGTTATTAAGCCTCAGTTCTGCATTTCACAGAATAAAAAGTTATGGAAATAAAATGTACCAAAATATGCTTCAGATATTTTTGTAATCTGTATTTGGGTTTTGGCTTTGTTTTGTTTGTAACACACCTGCTAACTTATCTGTTTGAATCTTTTGTTAATAGAAAGGGAGGAAGAAAGTTTTTCCAGAATGTTTCTTTTTCTCTTTGTGATTTGAATGAGAGCCTTTCCTTAGGTAAGTACACCATGCTAGTGTACTTTATTAGTTAGAGATTACAAACCACCTTTCAATTATGTAGGAAAATTTGCACATCTTTAGCAAAGCAGTTATAAAACCCTTGACAAACTTATAAAAATCATTTGGTCTTTAACTTGACAGCTGTCCTCTAACGTATTTTCTAGGAAGGTTTTGGTGACAATACAGTATACCGATATAATTCCTTTAATTGATCAGTGTGCAATCATGCAAAAACAAGCATCTGCCTAAACACACTTCAAAAAATTCTTAATTAAAAAAAATCAAATATAGTAATCATAGAATCATAGAATCATAG
>NW_009208777.1:0-53326 GCF_000690835.1 Fulmarus glacialis
TCCAACCTAAACAATTCTATGATTCTAAATCCTTCCCCTTCTGCATAACTGGGGGGTTTCAAGGAACTGGTCACAAAGGTAGTTCTGCTATGCAGAGCTATGCAGAGCTATGCAGAGCTATGCAGAGCAGCAGGCACATGAGGATATGCAAAGGAACCCACCCCCCTACCGGCTCTGCATGAACCAGCCCTGCCTAGCACACTTTGAGGGACAAGGATAGAGATTCTGCAGGAAGGTTATTGGGACATAAAGGCAACTCTGCAAACAAGTACCACTGCTGTAGCATAAAACACATGTTTTTTACAGCCATATACATCTGCTGCACCAGCACCCAAAGTGTACCCAGTCTGAGTGGGAAGCAGTCAGTGGATGTTTAGCCCAAACAGAGCTTAGGCTGGACCTTTATCAAGTACACATTTTCAGGGACAGTAAGTAAGGAAGAAAAATTACCAGTTATTTTAATTCCATGTAGAAAAATTACATTGTAAAATTTAGACTTCATCTCTTCTGAACTCCAGTGAAGAATATTTTTTTTAAAACATTGTTTGAAATCAGAAACTCAAGCCTATGTCTAATCCAAAGCCCTTATTATTGTGCATTTTTTAAACTTATCCCACTTGAAATCTGCAAACCTCCTAAAATTACTGTCACGTTCACGAGAAATACCTAAAATGCCAAATATTTGTGGGGTAATTGCTGTTTACTTGACATTTGTTGCTGCCCTGAATTTTAGTAGACATACATACGCTTGCACAGTTCAACCATCAAGCTTAACATTAGCCACTTTGCAAAGTTAAATAATTCAGCTGTTTGCATTTGCCTACTAATTGCTGAGAGCAGCCATGCACACAAAGGATTAAGTCACTGAAAAATTGGACTATTATTCTGCAGGAAGAAGTGTAAAAAATGTTGTTTGGTACTTCCATATACAGCATCTCTAGAAATAAGTTAATGGAGTTCAGCAAGTTAAAAATGTGTTCAGGCCTGTATATCAAATTCCATCCTGATGTGCTTTTAACCTTAGAAAAACATTTTAGAACGGAAGGAGCAATTGGCTCTTAACTTCCATCCACTACTAGTAAACTGCTGTATTACAATTAGAATGAAACAGTTCATTAAAAAAAACCCAAACAAATAAACCATCAAGTCCAAAAGCATCTGAAAGCTTGCAGTAGGCATTAATGAAGACAGCAGACTGTCTGTGATTGGGGTGCTGAAAACAACATAGTAATATATAATCAAATGAATACTTTATGAGTCATTGTAAATCTGTCTTGTGATAGTGCCTAGAAACTAGAATTACATTCTTCTCCTAAGCACTTTTAACTTAGTTGAGCTTTTTGCAGAATTTTTTACAAGCAACTGTGACTTTTAAAAGATTTCCTTCCCGCTGCATTGATAACTCCTTCATAGAGTTCATCAGTAAGGAATCAAGGGATACATCTTGAGACAGTAATTTTCAGAGTGTTCTGTTCAGTTTGACTAATCTGCTATGTATACATCTCAAGGGTTCTTTCCCTGGTTAAATAAATACAAAGGCTTTCGCTAACTCTTGCACTTGCTGCTCTGCCAGTAGCAACGACACTCTAATTTAGCAAAGGAAAAGTACTTGCACTGGATTTAGCTATAAAATATCAGATGGTATCTCTACATCTATAAAAGCAATTTTATTCCCTTTGTAGTTTTCACAAAGGAATGGTGTGTAAGGTTGTGGTTCTTTTGTGTATCTTAGTGACATCCTTGGTGCCATAAGTAAGGAGCTGTGTCTGCACAGCAAGGTGTGATGCTGTGCAGAGACACTGATGTGGATAGCAGGAGACGCAGCTGAACAACTGCAGTGCCATAGCTCTGTGGGTGACTTGGACTTGGAGTCACCAGCTCTCCAGCATGGCAGGCCTGTGCACAGCACCTGCACTCCTGGCTCAGAGGTGGCTCCTGGACCGTCACTCAGTGACTCTCACATGCTTTCAGAAAGATGCGTGCTTCTAAAGCCATATGTCACAACCTTTTCCCACTATGCGCATCCCTGGGCATGTTTTCCAGAGAGGTACAGAGCTCAACGTATGGCTGAAGTGTGCATGCATCATGATCTCTGGCCCTACTGCCTCTGCCAACACCTTTGATGCCAGGTTGACACTGGCTAGTGCTACTGGAGGAAAGATGGGTTCAGATGGATGGCTTAGGGGTACAGCAACTCCCAGAAGCAGCCATCTCTGCCCCTACTGGCAGGAACAGCAGTCTCCAGCCCAGTTTTGCAATTTCCGCAGTTGTTTTGTTTCCTGTGGCAGTAGCAGCATTGTTTTGGTGTAGCGCCTGCCTCTCACCTTCAGACAAAATTCAGTGTTGCCCCAATGCCTGAGAAGACCCTCCATAAGTGTCACAGGCTTGTATTGTTCTGCAGCGCTTATGGACCTGGGTTTCTCAGTTAGTTACCTCCGCAGATCTCTCAGAAATAGTTCAATGACCCTCATGGCTTGGAATGTCTGCTGTAGGCGGTACATGCGCTTGTTGCAATTACTGCAGTCTGGGGGATGCTGGAAAAAGCCCAACTTCAGTGAAGCTCTCAAACTTTACTGTGTTTTGCTCACGCCTGTAGAATCTACTGAGCTTCCGTTCTTCCAAGAAAAGGTCTTTGGACTGCTCACTCTTGTGTAATCTTTGGTCTGCAAAGAATATTTCTCGGTTTCACATGACTGTTTGTCTATATCCCTATGTCATCTGCAAAACTTTCCAAGTGCTGTGGTAACAAAACTGGTGAGAGCAATGTATGGCTTGTGATGAGTACTGGTAGTTTTGAAAAGATGTTTAAAACCATTTCAATCCAGGCACTACGTGTATTTTAGCATTGTGTTGTGCAGGAGACAGCTTCTGACTTCTGGGGAGTCTTTGCTTGCAGAACTGAACGGGGGAAGAACTGGCCAGGCTTTATTTTAAGGTTACATTCTTACAAGAGCAGTTTGTGATTAATGAAAGCTTTGAGCTTGTTAAAGGCATGGGCAGTCTATGCTGTAAATGGCTATAAACACAGCAGGAGAAGGTAATGTAGCTAATTCTAAGCCAATGTTTATAAACAACTTGTCAAACTTTATCACTGTTGGTTAATGTCTATTAATAATGTATTAATGCTTTATAAACTATTTATAAATGGAACCTTAATATAGGAGAAAACTTATGCAACTCAGTTCTATGCCTGTGGTTAAGCACAGAATCTTCTTCAGCTCCAGGCTGCACGGGTATTTCTTCTAATAGTCCAAAGAAGTAGTACTGCACCAACACTACATGTTATTGGCCTTGATAAATGCAAAGTTGATATGCTGATAGAAAAAAGCACACCACTCAGTAGGTTCTGATTTGGTATCCACCTACTACTAATTGGATTCCCCCTATCACTCTGCTCTGATCCCTCTCCAAGTGACTGAATGTCGAAGGTTTGCAATATTTGGTCGTTGGTCACAAGTCTCACGTTGGATAAACACACAGAGGACAACTTTGCTGTGTGATCATAAGTAACCAGATCTCACTATATTTGATCTCTAGTCCATGGAGAAAGTGAAGTGCTGCTAAAGAGGATGTAATTCACTGGCCTTAAGAGATGAGCAGACAACCCTCTGGAGTTGCCACCAGGAAATGTTAGGCTCAGGTATTCCAGTTGAACTCAGTCCAGAGGAATATACCTCCTTGCTCCCTCCTTTCCACAGGATACCTGCAGGGACAAAATAAAAAATAAATGGTTGGTGTCACTTCTTCCTGGAGCTCAACACTGCTTTGTGGACAGTTGAGACTATTGAATGTGTCATAGGAATGTGACATTTTATAAAATCATATTCACTCCAAAGCTGATTTTAAAAGATCAGAATACTGCTGTGATAAATACTTTGGGACAATAGGAAGTAATAACTGTGTTTCAAAATGTTATCTAAACCAATTTTTCATATTTTTCCTTTACAGCCAAATTCCATTATCCATGAGTGGATTACACACTTTGCAAATTAACTAAACCATGCTAAAAAATAAAACAAACTTAACTTTTTTTTCTCTTTACATTTATGAGTCATTCTACATCTTCTTTTTCAAAGATAAACATGGTGTGTTATGCTAGCCTAATTTACATACAGTGTAAACTGTTTGTAGAGTCCTTTTTTTTTTATCCCTTTATCTGGGCTATCCATCATTTGCCCTGGATATCTGAGAGTTGACAATGCATCCACCCTGCCTCAATATCCCGTGGTGCTAAGGAATGACTGTAATGAGGCAGAACAAAGAGCAAACATCTGTACAATACAATGCACTTGTGACTTAGCAACAGATCTTTCTTGTGGCGTGAGTCCACACAGGCTCCAGCCAACACCACACTCTGAGTTGCAGCTTTCTTCCCTAGCCTTCCTCTCCACCCAGCATCCCATAATCTGGGAATGGAAAGCCAAGATGAAAGTGAACGCATTCCCTGAGACATGTGGTTTTCACTTTCTTGGTTTTTTCCAGTTTGATGTGAGGTGTATTTTGCGGAGGAGGCTGACAAACAAGGCAGCATTGCTGGGCATTAATGAGGCAGTGCAAGCTCTCAACACGTGTTAAGGGTTAGTTTGAAATTAACAGATGAGGGACTCTATGACCCGTTGAGTTGTTTCTGATGATGCAGTGTCACTAAAAGGAATGACCTGTGCTGTTCGTCTCTATCTGACAAACATAGTCATTAATGTTAGAACAAGCCATAGTGGCTCTTCTAGACTGTAATGCAGTTTCTTCAAAATGATCTGAGCATGATTTTTTACTGAGCTGCACCTGGGTGAGGAACTCGAACGATTAGGAACAAGCTATATTTTAGCACTTGTGAAGCTAAAGAAGAAAAAGAAAAAGGTGAGATCTTCTACAAACATATTGTAGTAAAAAGCCCAAACTTGTGTGTAGTTTGTTTTAATTAAAGGTCTGTCAGAGGAACTTGCAAGTTCACTGGCTGTGCTGAAAGAGCAAGCACTAGGAAGGAGATACTGCATGAACCACACAAAGCAAGAAAATCAAAGGAATATTTTTTAAACCATCCCAGTGATTTAAGAATTATTGCCAACATTTGGAAAATGATAGGCTTATGAGATTCTAAATCTTTTTGCCTGTCAGTGAAACACAGGCTCCTAAGTGCCTACAGACCCCTGTTTGGAAAGATACCAAAGTGGAGTTAGGAGCAAGTATCTGCTGATGGGACAGAGTACATGACACGGGGATGCTAGCAGGCCACAAGCCTGGACCCAACCGCCATCCACCTGCTGTATGTCACCCTGCACTGGATGCATCAAAGGCAGATTTCAGCTAGCTGTGCAAAAATCGCCAGAGTTTGCCATAAGAGGCTACAAAATGTAATAGACTTAGCAGGTGAATTCTCGAGTTACCTTACAGATCTCCTTAGACTAAAGCAGACGGTGTTTATGAATTACAGAGAATAAGCTCTCATAGCCTTCTTGTGTTACCTCATGGTCTGTCCAGCCGCTCCGGATAAAGTGTCATATATGCCAGTTTTGGTGGATTTTTATTAACTACTCTGTAAAGAAAGGGAAAAATATGAAATATTTAAATGTTGTCAAAGATCATCACTTATGGCACATTCTCTTGCTGCCACTTTAATGTCTCTGTCGGTTGTGCTTCCCATTAACAAATCACGCTCTTTGGCAGTTGAGACAGCCTGGTTAACAATTCCCCGGTCTTGTTTTATGGGACATGTGCTGGCAACTGACACCTGAAAACAACCGTCAGACAATTGCATTCACTTCAGAATCAATAAAAGCTCTCAGTCATAAAGAGTGATGGCAAATTATCCATCACTCCACCCTGCTCCTTTCATTTTCCCACTGACTTGTACTTGAGAGATTGGCCAGCAGCATTTGCTCATCAGCTCACGTTCTCCTGTGGTGAACTTTTTCGCAGGCTCCCTTTGATGTGAGAATTAGTCTTACAGGTTACCTCCTGGATGAGGTTTATTTTAGGCTTGCTGCTTCTTGAAAATGCAGAACTCCACCAAGCCGTTCGGGTCTTCTCTTTGCACTGCACTCTCCTGCTAGCCCAAATGGCAAACTGGGCAAAGAGTCTTCACAGCAGTGCAGTGACTGGGTCAAGAGCATTTTCCTTTAAAACATGCGATCTTTGGATAGTTGTAAAAGTTGACCCTTCTGCTTTTAGTGGGTTTGAATGGGTTTGAAAACTGTTGATTCAGAGCTGTGAAAGAGATTTTTTTGACACCTTGCCCATTAACACAGGCAAAGCAATTCACTCTTAGTAGCAGCCTCGCAGTCAGTGAGGAGATGAGAGAGATGATGCTAGCACTTCATAGGCAGACTGCAAGAGCAGAGGAGAAACTTGGGTCAGAGATTAAGTACTGCTTTCCACACACAGCTGAGCAAGAGGCAGCATTGGCAAATGATGCACTGAGGCATGTATGGAGCACACACTTTGACAACCAGCTATCACAGTTCTTAAAAAAGCTCAGAAGGGGCTTCAATGAAAAGAAAAATGAGTGTATAAGTCAAATTAACAAACCTCCAGAATTTAAAGCACATTTGTGCTAAAGCCAGAGCCCAAGGTCTGCACACCTGGAAATTTCTCCCTTTCTCAATGAGGTAAAAAGAACTTCTTACTTTTTCTCTTTATTTTGCTAAATGCAAAAAGGGATGAACAGAAAAGCTCTTTACCTAGGTGTATTTCTGCTCTGGATCTGAATACAAGTGTATCTTGCAAAGGCTGTTTTCTTGTCCCAGGCTGATTTTTTCTAAACCAGCAAATTAGTGAAACTTCAGTACGAACAGAAAGCTACATGATCGTGATTCTTGCGACTTCTTGATGAAAACAGAGGGACTTACAACATACCCGAGCACATGGGGAATGTTGCTTATATTTAAGTAAAAAGTCAAAAATTCCCATACTAAACACTGACAGATTTTCGTCATAGTATTGCTGAGAGAACAGCTGTTCTTGTAGTTCCTGAAATCTCAGATGTCCTGTGCTGATGCTCCCTCCACATCTTCTGCAAAAGCCAAAGCTGTAATGGGTAGGATTCCTGTCATTTTAGGGGAGTGTGGTACCATAAAGGTAGCGGGGAGGAGACAGGAGCTATATAAATCACATAACTACCTCCTAGTTGATGGGCAAGAAGAAGAGATGTATTTCCTTTGTACCACCTACACCTTCCTGTGATAAGCAGTCAGCACACCCAGAGATCTGCCACAGGCTGGCATCATAGGTATAAAGCAGAAGTCTCACGCAATGGTACAAAGATAAAGACTTGATCCTCTGCTCATTTGCAGCAATTGTCATTTACCTGCTCTGAGTCTGATGGCACAGCCTAAGGAACAGACCTTTGAACCAGGATTTTTCAATAAACTTAGAGGTCTCCACCCAAAATTGCCTCCCTTCTTCTGGAATTTTACATATAAACCATTAGGAAATTAATTTCAAAGTGAAAGAGATCCCCTGCTTCCCCACACAGCACTGGGCTAATTCACTGGGGAAGCTCTCACTCTGTCACACAATGAAATAATGGGATGCTGGCTCCATCCATCCTTCAATTCAGCCTGTTGAGAAATTCTCGGTCTCATTTCTCTGAGACGGTGTGTGCAAGGAAATGACACTGGTGCTTTTTGAGTGATTAATGTTACTAAATAGAAGAAATGAGGCAATGTGGCCATTCAGTGCCTCCTGCATTTCAGTTTGGTAAATTCAGCCAAAGCAGATTCAACTGGATTTTTCCAATTTCATTCAAACCAGGTGCTATTTTCTTCCTAGTTTGTAACTTAAACATACATTTATTTGTTTGATTATTTTCTTTTTTTTCTTTTCTTTTCTCTTTTCTTTTCTTTTCTTTTCTTTTCTTTTCTTTTTCTTTTTTCTTCTTTTCTTTTCTCTTTTCTTTTCTTTTCTTTTCTTTTCCTTTCCTTTTCTTTTTTCTTCTTTTCTTTTCTCTTTTCTTTTCTTTTCTTTTCTTTTCCTTTCCTTTTCTTTTTTCTTCTTTTCTTTTCTCTTTTCTTTTCTTTTCTTTTCTTTTCCTTTCCTTTTCTTTTTTCTTCTTTTCTTTTCTCTTTTCTTTTCTTTTCTTTTCTTTTCCTTTCCTTTTCTTTTTTCTTCTTTTCTTTTCTCTTTTCTTTTCTTTTCTTTTCTTTTCCTTTCCTTTTCTTTTTTCTTCTTTTCTTTTCTCTTTTCTTTTCTTTTCTTTTCTTTTCCTTTCCTTTTCTTTTTTCTTCTTTTCTTTTCTCTTTTCTTTTCTTTTCTTTTCTTTTCCTTTCCTTTTCTTTTTTCTTCTTTTCTTTTCTCTTTTCTTTTCTTTTCTTTTCTTTTCCTTTCCTTTTCTTTTTTCTTCTTTTCTTTTCTCTTTTCTTTTCTTTTCTTTTCTTTTCCTTTCCTTTTCTTTTTTCTTCTTTTCTTTTCTCTTTTCTTTTCTTTTCTTTTCTTTTTTCTTCTCTTCTCTTTTCTCTCTTCTCTTCTCTTCTCTTCTCTTCTCTTCTCTTCTCTTCTCTTTTTTCTCTTTTCTCTTTTCTCCTTTCTCTTTTCTCTTTTCTCTTCTCTTTTTTCTCTCCTCTCCTCTCCTCTCCTCTCCTCTCCTCTCCTCTCTTCTCTTTCCCATTTTCTTCCCCAAGTGATAGAGAAAATGAGGCTGAAAGTAGAGAAGAATGTTCAAGAAAGACTTAACTGGAGGAGGTTCAATGGAGGCCATCGAGATGGTGTGGCTGGAGCACTCACCCTGCAAGGAGAGGCTGTGGGGGTGGGTCTGGCTTAACTGAAGCAGGGACAAATTTGGGGCACCTAATAGCATCCTGTGCCTACGGGGAAGTGATCAGCAGTGCATTGCAGTAGTGAGAGAGACAGTGGTCATGATTTGAAAGAGGAGAGTTTCTGGATATACAGGATGGACAAAAACACTGCAAGGATAATTAGGCATCAGAACAGGGGTCCAGAGTGGCTGTGGGATCTCTACTGGTAGTGGTTTTCAAGCACTGACTTGACAAAATTCTGAGCAATCTGTCCTGAACTAATAGGTGACCCTGCTCTGGGAAGGTTGGACTAGACTCCCTCCCAGTCTGAATCATTCCATCATTCTAAGAATAAGCATCAGTATTAAGAAAACATTTTTTCTCAAATAAGGGCACTGGACAGGTTCCTGTTGTGCCTCAGCCTTCACTACAAGCAATTCAAGCATAGTTAATGTCTTGCTATCATTTATGCTCAAAGTCAATTGTAAAAATCACAGGAGAGCAGACAAAGACTCCTCATATAAACATGGCAAGCGGTTATTTAACCTCACACATGGACTCTGCTGGCTTCTAGGGTTGAACTCTGCCTTTGTGTAAATCTCCATAGTACTAACTTCAAATTTGCAAGTCTACTGTCAAGACACTTGTCCGAAAATCTTAGGACTGTCTGAACCTTTGTTCCTGAGGTAGCAAAATGCTTAGGCTCCTGCCTCAATTTAAGTCCTTAGCTAATGTTTACCCAAAGAAGAATGCGTGCAGTTGCCTTGCTGATCTCAGGCTATAGTTAAGGAATGGCTTACAAAATGATAGTTGGTTTGTAAATTGTCTTGTTCAATGGGAATTGAACATACAGTTTCAATGCATCAGCAAGCAACTGCCCCAGAGCACTGTGAAATGCCCATGCTGGGTTTGATTAGGCTCGTATAACATTAGAGCTAGTCACTCACTGCAGAATCCACCTTCAAGCCAAAGTTTTGCAAACCCAAAGCTTGTGATGTGTGGTTGTGGCTTGCGCTGCACTCATGTCTTCCACAGAGATATTTTTCATTTTCCATTTTTCTCTGAAAGTGGGAAGGTCATCAGCTGCAACCAGAAAAGACTCAAATACAAGAAAACTTCTCAGAGCCTGTGGAAGTTGTGAACCATGAAAAGCACACTCTATAAAAATGATAGTCATTTATCTTTGTTAATAGTGCTAAGGACATTGCACAAACTTGTAGGAAATTCCCATCCAAGGCAAAGAACAGCACTCCTCCCCCACCTTGCATCCTTATTGCAGCTCTTACAGGACATGAACTGTTGCAAAATGACCCAGAGCTGCGTCACAGCACGGCAGCAGCAGCACGGCCAACGCACATGGTGCCTCTTCTTGTAACTCCAGCTCCCACAGCCCTCTTACTAAGTGAGGGTCCTAGCTTTGATGCAAAGAAAGAATTAGCTCATACCTGTGATTTGGGAGAAAATATTTAAAATATGATCTGTTAAAAAACCAGAAACCCACTAAAAAAATCTCAGCAATCTTCTGTAGTTTTGTGATTTCTCAAGCAAATTTCAAAACAGAAGGGGATACAGGACATGGGCAAAGGAGTAACTGACTCAATTTTTTATTTTTTAACTCTCACTAATGGCAGTATTGAAAAAAAAAAAAAAAAAAAAGAAAGAAAGAAATAGCCCATGGTATGTTTTCCAAGGAGTTCGACCCCTACTCCACCATCAAAATAAAACACCCCCATTTTTGAAACTGCTCCATCCCCACTCTGAGGCACTTTCTCTGAAAACGAAAAAAATGGGTATTTTCCACTTGTTTTGCTAGATACAGGGAATGAATCTGAACACTTTGGTTTTAAGCAACCAAATGAGAACTGAACAGTGTGGAATATACAAAGAAACACATTTTCCTGTAGACTCAGTTGGTATTTTTGTTACCATTTCTGTGTTTCCCATTACCTAGGGATACATAAAATGGTAAAAGAAGCACACTTTCTGCCTGCGAAAAGCAGAATCCCTGGCAAAAATTCCTGCTTGGGGGTTTTTGCTGTCCTGGCAGCAGTTCTGGGTGCTTGGTATGACTGTAAGGCCACATGTCACTATGGCTGATACAGTCAGTTGATGGGGGCTTGTTTTTCGTTCCATCAGCAACTCGTTTATCTCTGAGCTCTTTGTGTTTATTTTTCTGGAAATTTGCTAATTTTAAAAGCATTTAAAAATGCTTCCTCCACTTTAAAGTGACAACCACTTCATGTCTTAGCAGATAGATCTCCACTCTGTTGGACCTATCCTTCCGCCATCAACACTCTGCCTTGCTCCACCAGGGATACGTTGGTATCCCATGCAGATAGTTGAAATTATTTTGTCGGAGACAACTGTGGGACAGTATTAATCTTCTCATAATTCAGCTTTTTTTCATAGAAGTTGCACCAACTTGCTAAAGAAATCCTATTAGACACACAGGCAAGTTTGAAACCAGCTCTGTTCAATCAGGGGTGAAAAAGGAGAGCTCTGTGCAGCACCTGTAGGATGACATATCAATACAATGCTGGTCATATCAGGACAAAGCCAATACCTGCACTGGATTCACTTCCTCCTGCTTATGGGAAAAGCTATCACTACCCTCAGGGAGAACATTACTTTTAGTCCTGTGCAGAGCTGAGATGGGCACACAGTGCCCATCCCTTGCATTGTGTCTGGCCCCAGCAGGCCAAGAAGATGCCATTTCTAATAATATGCAGGCAATACAACCCTGAAGGCTAAGTTTCACTATATCCCCCCAAATGAAGTAGATATCTGCTTTGCTGAACTGAAACCCAAGAAAGAGGTTACAGGTGTCAGCTGTTGACAGTGTTGTATAGAAAGCAGCTTCTTTCCCTGGACTCTGATTCCTAGTCCCACACACAGACCTGCTTTCCACCCGCTGCCTGTATGTTGCCTTCCTGTCCACTTATTCTCAGACAGCAGAGGCTCTCCTAGATGTCCGGCATCTCTAGAAAGGCAGGATTGTTTTACCCCTAGTGGCCTGGCTGGGGGGAGAGAGGAACTGGTGGGAGGTCTGTACTGGAGTAGTACAGTGAGTCCATTGTCTTTGTTTCATTGTGCTTTAGGATTCCTGAAGAGCACCCAAATGGGGATTGCCCTGCCTAGGCATGGTCCTGTCAAACTGGGAAGAAAAATGGCTTATTGCACCCTTATGTTGGAGAGCTTCAGTCCTGGGGGAGGAGCTGCACTGGTACAATGAAAGCCTGAGAAAAAATGCTCCCAGAGAAACATGCTCCTCCCTTACACCTTGCTGAGTAAATTGCATATTAAAGCACTGGGCTCATGTGGTGGAAAATTGGATTAAATCCTGGATCTCTGTTAGTCTACTTTGGTAACTGTAATCAAGTATTTGAAAAGAAATTTATGAAGCAATACAGATCTCCCAACTACTGTCTTCCATCTGAATATGGAGCTAATTTTGTGTGTCTTCTAGTCGTTTTTTTTTTTTTGCCAGCATTTCAGAGCACAGTTTGATTCTTGCTTTTGTTTTAAACAGCTCCCGGAATACTGGGACCTAATTTTTGGCTGACACCTCACATTTGTAGTAGTGCAAAGAAATGAGTCATTGATGTCAAGTTTCAGAATTGCTTTAAGCCAGTAAAGGTCCATACAGAAAATAAAGGGGTGGTCCTGTGCCCCTCACCCTTACGTCCCCATCCCCGGCTGTGCACTGGCATCTTATACCATCTCTAGTGCCTATGTACATATGACCAACCAGATCAGGGAGCTGATTTGCCTTAAAAGTAACAATGTATTGTCTCATGGCATAATTTTTCAGGGTTATTTTTCTGTCGTATGATTTCCCTTGTCCCTGGTTGCCAACACAAGAAAGAGAAAGAGAACAAAAGCAGAAGGGCAAGACAACCTCTTTAGAGAATAGACTGCTCTATATCAGTCATAACCTTCACAAGTAGAATAAATTTAAATTCTTTTCATGCCAAGGAACATAAATAATTCCTGATATAGAAAATCTACTTGCTTTCCTGAAGTATTTTTATACAGAAACCCCATACGTGTGAATTGGTTGCTGTGGTTTTGGTTTTAGGCCCTCCTTTTGAGCAATGGGAGTGGGTGCTTATTGCTGTGGTTAATGCAATCCTTGGGTTATCCAAAGCCATATGTCTTTCTTCTCAAACCCATATCATTTTTTCAGCATGTGCTTGGAAAAGATAGTAGCATTGTCATACTCCTAAACACAGCACAATAATCTGCCCCACAGCTCCAAAGTAGAAGCGAAGTGGAAGATTCTACTAGCTGATAAAAATTATCTGCTGTTTCCTGTTCTAGGGATGAAAAATGAGCAAAAATAAAGGTCATCTGTGTTTATATTAACAATACAACAGTTCCACTATGTTTCGTAACAAAGTTGGGTCATTATTTATCCACTTGTCCTTTATATCATTGCTTTGAACTCTCTCGGTTTGCTTATCATGATATTTCTAAAATCTGTAAACAGTCAGGGAGAAGCATTTCTAGTTTTCTAAATAGAGCATTAGGTCATTTTATTATCAGAGAAGTATAACGCTGCCCATCTGTTGTTGTTCCACATGTGGAACAGCAGGCAGCCTCCTCCTAACTGTTAATTATTTCAAGGAAGCCACTACAGCAACTTTGCCATATGGGCCCAGTTTCTTTTCTGCTCTTCAGGGTAGCCTTCCCCACAGCCACAGTACAGGCAGTGCTGTGGTAAGAAAACACACCCATGCACGCAAATCCCCAGCTAACAACCCACTCTTGATACAATTTGCGGTAAGTGTTTTAGATTTTGTTAGTGGAGCAAAAGTAGAGTTTCATTTTCACTTTAGGGCATTAATTCAGCTCTCGGTTCAAAATCAAGTTTGCGTCTTCCTTGAAACCTCTGGCAAAGGTGAGATTCTCTGCTCCCTAACCCTGGGGTATCGTTACCTGTTAGATCACTGCACTGCTTCCTGCAGCAAGATTCTCTCTTGTTACTCCCATATACCGTATAATACTGGAGGGCAGTAAAGCAGTCAACAGGAATAACAGTTAACTAGATCTGAAAATCCTAGGTCCCTTTGTGGTTCACTGAAAACATGTTCTTCCATATCAGAAGATGATGGAAATGTTGAGGTAAATGTCCAGTCCCAAAGTAAACAGAAAGCCACTGTGGTTAGAAGCTCCTTTAGGCAGGTATCGTATTTCTCCAAAGTATCTGTGCAATGCTTCGGAAACTTTGCTAGTCCTTGCAAGTGCTTTCGTAGTGCAGAAACACAAGACATTATTTCATATTGATAAATAAAACTAAGGAGTTATCACAGTGGTGTGATCCCCTTTTGAGTTTAGAGAACAGAGCAAATTGCGTGTGAACTTGGTGCAACCTCTCACCTTCCCATATACCACTGTTCCTGGTTCCCACCACCTCTCCTCGGCAGTACCACCTCATTCAGGCACATCCCGTGCCCTGAGGAGTCATCACCTCCACCGCGTGAATAAGTACACCAAACTGTGCATCAGGATGTGGTGCTTGTGTCTCCGTCTGAGCCTCATAGAGATTTACATTGAAGATGTCTGGCAAAATTCGATGAACGGCTTACTCCTAATGAAAGTCTAAGTTAAGAAATGGCTTGGGGGCATGAGTTGAGTCTCTGCGGGCTCTCTTTGCTTCTCAGGGTGGCTCAGAGCACAGTATGCTCTGCCACACACTGAGGCTAGCCTGGGCCATGGGGGTTTTCTGAAAGACCTGTGGTCTCTCTTTCCTGGGAAGATTATGTTGGGGTGAGGGCTGCCTGTTTTGCTTTGTCTTGAGGAGGGATTTTTTCTGCTTTGTTTTTTGGAGGGTTATTTCTTCCTCGTTGGCATTATGCAACATTAAGCATGCTCCCTGTGGGCATGGCACATTGCGATGTGGAGAAGGCCCAGGCACTCTTCATGATAAGAGATGTCTCCTTTACAGAGATTGCATCTCAGCAACACTGTCTACACCTGTTCACAACTTCTTCTCCAGCTTCCCACCTTGATCAGGATCACTGTAATCACCTTTCCTTCATCAGGCATTGCATAACATTTTCCCTGGCAACATTGTGACCTTCTTGTAGGGAAGTGTGACATTCAAGAAGTCCCAAGCCTGTTTTGGGTGTCTTCTAGGAAACTTGTCAGCATGGGAAAGAAAGACCAAAAACATTTGATGGGCCAGCAGCATCCCCCAGACCAGATTATGAGAAAGCTTGCAATGGTCTGCTTGTGTAGATACTTGGTAGTGTTAGGTTAATGGTGGGACTCGATGATCTTAAAGGTCTTTTCCAACCTACATGATTCTATGATTCTATGGTATTAGATGTACTTTAGAAAGGAGTGTGGACCCATGTGGACCAGTGGGACTGGGGTAATTTTTCTTTAAGGACCAACTGGATGGGAATACGAGGAATATTCCCAGTTTATCTTGAAAAATCTGGGAGCTATACATAAGTGATATACATATATCAGGATATAGATTGGTGTATTTTCATGCAGTAGAGATAACTTTCTTTCTTGTTTTATACACACAAATCACATTCATTAGGAACACGAGAAATGAGGTACATGAAAAATGCAAAAGAAGGAACTTAGAAGACAGCACTCGCTGGGAAAACGACCCAAATCCTCTCATGAGGAAACGAAGAGGACAGAAATGGGACGATAGGTGGCTTTGGAATTGCTCCACGGTGTGAGGAGTCTCTCCTGGGAAATGGATGTACCATCTTTCCCTTTCTGCAAAAGGAAGATTGTGCTCCTGGCTTGAGGGAAGGCAGTGAGAAAGTGCGAACTACAATGAAAGTCAGCCCTATCCAAGTACCAGCTTGTTCCTCAGACAGATTAGTCTGGGGTATCTCCCCGCTCATACTGCCTGATGCCTTATCTAGCATGGGGGAAATCCAAGATAGATGCTGATTTGCTCCATATGGATCCCCCCATGACTCCACTGAGGTACATGTTTTCAGGACCCTATGCTAGTCATTGAGAATTTTATCACCAGAGACCTTATCAAAGCAGAAATTTTGTTGAGAAAACTACTGTCTTCTTTGAGGTCTGTCCTACTGCAGGTAACTGTTATGTCTCTGTGAGTTGAGATACTTTTCAATGTGAGACTACCTGGGGTTTTTTTATACCCTGGACAAAAGGCATCCTGTCTTTTTTAATTTATTTAATTCCCAATAATCTGTAATTGTCTACATGGACTTGGACTACTTTTAATATATAAAAAAACCACAATAATGTGCAAGTTAATTGCAAGTGCAGGTTAAATATGTTTTTTTGGTTTTGTATTCACATTTTTCCAGTGTGTACTTTTGTGTACATGTGCATGTGATTATGACTTCACACGGATCAGGGTAGAGGCGAGATGACTTCTAAGCATGTTGGTACCATTAAGCATATTCCACCTTGAGTATAATCCCCCTATAAGCAATGGCCACATATTCGATATAGCAGCAGGGACAACCACAAAATGTGTGCTATACTCAGATCAGTGCTTTACCTTAATCCGGATGCTGCTGAAAACCAAGTGAATCTCTCTTGTTTGTTTTTCTCTCCCTCTCTCAGGTTGTTACCTGCTAAGGAAGTCCCTTGGCCTAAATCTTGATTCTGTTTTATTTACAGGTCAGGAGTGTAGGTTGTGCTTGTTCCCATATTGACTGTACATTATATAATTTAATAATGAAAGTTTAGCCCCGAGAACTTCGCTGTGTCTCTTAAAGATGGTATTTTCTTTTGCTTATGAGGCTGGCAGCTGTTGTTGCATGAATCGCTAGATGCAGCTGTGTCCATTTCACGAAGCCCAGCTTGACTTTTGTGTGCTTCCCCCGAAGAAGTGGAGTCTGGGCAGAGGAACCCACTAATACTAGCATGATTTTCTACCAGAAGATGCCTGCATGTAACCCTACTCCACCTAGATCCCTGTTACAGAGCTCTGTATCAGCACCAGCATTATTTCCAAAGCACTGCTAAAAGCAAGGCAAAAGTTTTCCAGCACTTTTACATTTCTGCCTGCAAATCTTCTAAGGAGACTTTATGAAACACATAGTAAGTATATAATAAAAAAAATATAATATAATAGAGCAGCAATAAAGTAAATTAGAGTAAGGGTGAGTTAGGCTGTAGGAGGTAAGCAAAGAGACTATAAAAGAGGGGGGGAAAGAATGAAGGTCTCCTGTTTTCTATCAGAAATCTAGTTTAGAGCTTGAAATCTTTCCCACGGGGACAAAAAGATGTGTGACACGTGAGGAAATGAACTCTCCAGGATGTGCTTTGGGAGTGCTCTAGGACAGAGGCATTTTGGAGAGAGGTGATAATGGCCTTAAAGGGCAGTGATGAGATTGTGGAACTCTTCTGTGTGGGTTCTGGAAAAAAAAGATATATTTGAAAAACCCCAAAAAACAAAAGCTCCTGGAAAATACGAGCAGCTGGGCTAATTGCAGACACTTGGAAAATGGAAAGACATTTCCTTTTTTTTTTTTTTTAACAGAAGCTTTTGTAATCTGGCTTCTGTTCAAGGCATAAGGAAAAATGTCTTGATTTCTGTCTCTGTTAGGTGGGTTCTTTGCAGTCATAGGCTGCAAACCTAAAATAAAGGAAATCACCAAAGGCTAAACCCAAAATACTCCACCACACTGCTTACCAGTCATTAGGAAGTGGCCTGTTTTCATGGATGGGTCCATAATGCTATTTCCATTTTTACTCATCCATTAAATAAGAGCTTAGGAAATACTTGTGTATCTAACGGACAGATATAGCAGCCAGTGCACTTAAGTTGTAACTTCTGATTATAGTAATCTAAACTATATAAATGATGGGGAAATTGTAGAAAGACAGCTCTAGAGCCCATTACCAACTCCAGCAGACCCGTGGTAGAAAACTCTCTTTTTGCTGCTGACATCTATGCATTGCTTGGTGTCATCTTAGCTGAGATTATAACATTTGTCTTACTGGAAGCACAGCCAGATCTCTGTCAGACTGTGTACCTGACCAGATTCCCTCTGAAATCCATGTTTCTTACTCTAGTTACACTCACCATCTTGAAGTAGCAACTCTGTGAAAATGGTGTTGAACAGTAGGTTTTCACAGATATTTCTTTATCTGAATCAGCTGCAGGAATCCCTTATTTGTTTCATATTCTGTTTCAAGGACTCAAAGAAAGACCTTGAAGACTGTGACCCTGCTGTGAAATATCTCCAGACTGTTGATCGCTGGGGTCTGCAGCAAGGCCCATCTTTTTGCCAAGGCTGCTGAAAAACTAGACAGAGTTTAAATTAAAATGTGAAACCTGTGTGCTTCTGCTCTGCAGCTGGGATTTTTTTGCAGTGCTCAGTGATTTCCTATTATCTTCGTTGCAGGATTGCCCTGCTGCTGATAACTGTGCCAGTTTTGTCTAAAGCGTTGATCTGGTTATCTGTTGTCCTTGCTATTTGGTGAATCTTAATGATATCCTAAGCTGACTCTTGTTTTATACTCCATTTGTATTTGCTACTTAGTGCTGGAAAGCATGATTTGGAAAGTTAGAGACCCAAAATCCTATTCAAGGAGGCAAGAGGAATCTTGCGCAAACAGTTTTCTTAGGTTGGTGTAGCATCTTTCCACAATCTCCAGGGTCTCACAGCCCATTATATCCTTCAGAGTGCATCCTGATGTGAGCTATTCTGATGCATAATGGACTTCAACTTAGTCCCAGAAGCACACAGTAAACAGCAACAGGGAGGAGGGTCTAGGAGGTACCACAGCACTGCTGTTGAAATCTGCCACCCAGCATCTCTCCTGTTTTATCTGTCCAGAAGGAGCTATCACTCATGAAGCATTTGCTTCTTCTACTAACTATGCTTTTTCTGGGCTTTAGCGGTTCTTGAGAGGCTTAGTAAAAGCACTGCAAATTACTGAAAAATCCAGGAGAAATCTACAACACTAGTCTTGAGTTGATTTTTTGAATCACATGTAAAAACTGCAGTTCAGTCAGCAAAAGATCTGAATTGGTGCACAAGCTGTATCCTTTTCTCTCTTTTCCTTGACTTAAGCCAACAATTAATCATGGCACAAGAGGTAAATGAGTGGGGGATTTCAGTGTAAACTGTGCTGGTGGATTGGTAAACATTTCTGGTATTGTTGCAAATAACCAACACAAGTGTAAGGCATGGAAGTTTAGCTTTAGGCCTGTATGTTTACTGTTATGACTTTAAACTGTTTATAAGAAGAAGAGTACTTTAAATGTTCCTGAGGAGATGGGCAAAACCACATGGCTACTAAGGGTTTAACTGAGATAAAGTGTTTGCCTTAAAATTCAGAGAAATGTGGTCACTTTGCAGCCGTGGTTTGTCATTTAAAACATTGCTGTTGATATTGTGCTGTGACGCCAGCCTAAAACATTTATGGTTACTCCAGAAATGAGGTGTGTTAGAAGTTGGGAGGCAACATCTGGACTCTTCCTTATCACAGTGTCCTCAAACAGAGCTAATTCAGAGTTGTCCACATAAAATAACAATGCAAAACTCCCCTGTTCCTACTGTTTTTATTGTAGTTGTTGAGATGCAGACTTAAACGGCTTTCAGTAAAGCCCTAGGTCCAGGATGTGTGGCGGTAGGTGAAGGTGCCAGTTTTCATGGTGACCAGTAAAACACTGATTGGGCTTTTGCACTAGCTAAGCCACTGGCTAAAAGCCTGGGAGACCTGGGTGCTGTTCTCTTGGGGGTTGTGAAGTGGACATCCCACCTCCCATCTGTTTGCCAGGAGGCCTGGCCTGGCAGCTGCCCTCCGTGCTGCGAAGCTTGGAGTCCATGGCTCAAATTCTTCCCCTGTGTGAGAGGGGTCAAACCGCCCTTCCCCACCATCAAGAGATTCTCCAAGAGACTAGCAAAGAGTTCTGGTTTGAAGGTGTTTTCTATCCCGTTAAAGCTGTTTTACGCTGCAGACGAAACTAGAAATTAAGTGGAAAAGAGCGTAGCTCTCTAACCGGATCATACGGCGCTGGGATGGGACAGCAAAGCCCTCGGTTCCAGTCGCTGTTCCAAGGTCTTTCTAAACATCCTCTGAGGTTTGGCGCCCTGACTCACCATTTGTAAACACGTAGCATTGGCAAGTAAGAAACCGAGCTATTGCTGCCAGTACAGGTGGGGAAGGATGTCAAAAGAAGAAGGTCCCTCACCTTGGTGAAAGGGTTCTCCACAGCTCTGACCGAACTCCACTCAGCAGCAGTTGACAGTAGCCTAGTGTTACTTGAGGAGGAGTTTTGATCTTGGGACCATCCAGAGGAAAAGGACAAATATGTAGCTTGCCATAGGTGTGACCATGACAGCCTGAAGTTAAAAACAACAAAAAATTTTTTGCTACTTTGTCAAGGTGAGTGCTCTGTGAGTGGATTTCAGGCTGACATCAGTACTCATTAGCAACAGATGTAAATAACATTTCTGTCCTCACCTGAGAGCTCTCTGTTTCCCTTATTAACATCCTTAGCTGATTGCTTTTTTGCTAGCGCGGTACAAGAAGGCTGCCTGACCATGGTGGACTCCGTAGAGCACTGAGCTGGCAACAAATGGCATCCCTCCTCAAGGAAGCTACAATTTAAATAGGAAAGACCAAACATGAAAGAGAAGACAAGCATCCTTTTCCATGTCATTTTGCCCTTTAACCCTGTCTTCTCCACGCACTCAGATCTGATGACAACAAACTAAGCTGTCATCTTCTGCATGTACCACTCAAAAGAGACCATGTCATTTTGTGTGACTTTTCCTTTGTGGGTGGGTGTAGTCTCTTTCATGCTGCCCTGAAGTCAGCCCTTAGCAGCTTGTGTTTTGTTGTGCTTTCGCTGTATTTGTGACCTTTGTTAGCTAAGGTCTTTCTGGGTTGCATTATTGAAGAGTCTGCACCCTTCACTGGGTTTATCCTCCCTTTGTCCTTGTGCCTTATAAGAGTTTTAGGCAGCTATCTCCCAAACTTTTGACCAGCACCCAATCCACTGAACGTCCTCAGTATTGCAAGTGCTCTGTTACTGAAGCAGTATTTATGAAAACCTGCTCCATCTCATGGAGCAGCTCCCTTGTAAAGTAGAATGAGGAAAATGTCATTGGTGAGCTGGAGGAGGAAGACGCCTTCCAATGCAAAGGATTTGAGGTAGATACAACTTCTGTCAAGTTCCTGGAGGAATTCCCCTCAGGAATTCCTCTGCCAAATAAGGGTCTTCTGGATAACCCAACAGGGTTAGCTTGGATGGAAAATATGGTTTAGTCCTATCCTGTGGGAGAAGTATTCTTTGGTGCTTTTCTAGTCTTTCTAAATGTCTTTGATTTAGAAGTAACCCTTCAAAACCATGTTACCTGGGCTGGTATTTAGCTTGAGCAGTCAGATTTTACTTTTCAAGTCTCTGTCTCCAGCCCAGCTAAGGGGCTGTAATAGCATAGAGTGTTTTCAAGCTGCTGTAAATGTGGGGCAGGTATTTAGTTTTCCGTGCTTGGTTTAGCTGATGAGCTGATGAGGAAGAATGAAGGAAGAACTATCAGTGCAACCAGTTATATAGCTAACATCTACCTAGAATACAGCTGGCTCATGCTGGCCTGTGGACACCACTGAGATCATAGCTGGGCCCATAGCAATATGCTTGCAAGGAAAAGATAATTCATTACAGACTGACAGGCTCAGTTAGCAGGATTACGATACCCCACTTTATACAGCAAAAGGCCAAGTTAATTATCTCTAGTATACAGGAGAGCTGCATGTGTCTAATGGCCTTTGCTCCTTCCTGGACGGAGAGGCAGTTTATTATTTGCTAACTCCAGATCTTAAAATGCTAAGAAATTTGGTTTTTATTTTTCTCTGTGGAAATCGCCTGGAATCATTAATCTTGCTATTATTTCCCTTGTCTTCTCTCAAAGCTCAGAATAGGAAAAAAATCTATTTGACCAGGCATTTATATATTCAGTTGTGCTGAAGAAAAACGTATTCTAGCTTATATATTCATACTTCTTATACAGGTATGTATCAATTTATATGTGTATTTATATGTATATATACAAATATATGTGTGTATGTATACAAAGACTTATATATACATACATATAAATATTTTTATACACACACACACACACACACACGTACATCTGCCCTACCACCCTGATATCCATAGTAGCCATCCTCTGAGAGAAACCGCATGATGGATTTCCTTACTGACTTCATCGGGCAACAGTGCTGTCTTTACCACAGTACAGTGGTAGGTTAGCAGAAGGATGGACAAGCGACTTTTTGTTTTGTGAATGAGCCATTGCAGTGGTCTCATGCTCTTTATGAGGAGATTTCATTCCTGGAGAGGAGCGCTCTCTTGCCGATACAGCCTGTGAAAAGAAAGTTGCTTCAGCAACACTCCATTGAATCTGCAAGTCAGCCTGTGCCAAGGGTGGGGAAGAGGAAAGAGAGTTCTGAGTGTGTTTCAGACTATGGATCACAGCAAGAAAGCAGAATAACACTTGGATCATTTCTAAAGGAACGATCATGTAAAATATTTTGGAATAGAGTCAGACGCTGAGGCATAAACCTATGGAGGATGTATGAAGTTGGTCAGTTTGAGCTTCTGGTGGATTTCTGTAATGTAATCACCCTACAGTCTTGCCTCAATAATGGAGAATGACTCAGCACATCTTTTCTCCAAGTGTACATTGCATGTGGGAATCCTTACAATATGGTCTTCAGTTTCTTACCATTTAGCATGCATCATGGACAACCACTAAAACCTAGCAGGCCACGTTTCAAAATATTAGTTCAAACTTGGACACCTGGGTCCTGATTCAGGGAGACATTTAACACTTCCTAACTCTTCTTGATTTCTAAGGAACTAATGTAAGTCTTTGGAGTTAAACATGTATGTCTGTAAGTGCTTTGCTGAGTCTATCAATAACAGCTTATATTCTCATTGCAGCCTCTCACCTCAGTTCCTGTTCAGGTTAATCATATTTATGAAGTTCATCAAAAATATAAAAGTAGTCATGGGTCAACCAGCCATGAATAATCAAATATATTAAAATATAAAGTGCACTTCTGGAAATCATGTTGTGCCAGCAGACATTCTGTTCAGAGTGGTTAAAACTCATGCAATAAGTTACTCATTGTAAATTATTCACTCATTTGTAATAAATAAGTAGTTTTCACCAGAAATCTTGGAGTGTTCTGCTAAATAAAGCAGAGATATAAACTGAGAATGGGAAGGGATCTAGTAAATGGCTTTTGCTAAGGCACTGTTTTCTATGTCATCCAGAATTGCAAGTGAACATTTTTAAAAGGTTTTATTAGATGTTAAAAAACAACAACAAAAAGGACTGTATCACCTCTGGAGACCAAATCTCTGATTTGGACCTAGCAATATTCTTGTTTGGCTGCTTTTACAGAAGAGGGAGTAAACTACACATAAATGAATTCATGAACAGAAAGGGATTTAGGCAAATAGATAAGGAACAGTACTTACATAGCTAGGTCATAAGGGAGATGAAAAAGCACTAAAACAAGGTTCATTTAGGAAAAATGGGAGCTGTGTCAACCCCATATCCAAGGCCAGAATTTATTCAAAAAGTTTTTCAGGCAAAGGTCTGGAGTGGACAGAGGAAATCAAGTTAAAAAGAAATGTGTTATGTGATCAAGACTGTAATACTGGTTAATTTAAGTACTATAAACATCAAAGTATCTGCTTCCTAAAGCTAGGTTGTAATGGATCCTTTCTATATCATGGCTGGGTCCCCCATATGCAATTGTTAGAAGGTTCCACTATTTCTGAAGAATGACGATAACCTGAAAAGGATCAAAAAAGAGACACAAAGATTTATGGTCTGTAAGAATCAACACAGGAGGTGGTAAATGGTACAGAATGGCTTTACTGCAGGTGTGTGGTAGTGGTCACACTCTGCTCTATAGGAGTCACCTGACACAGCTCGGTTGGCTTACATCTTTTGAGATAGTGGTCCTTTAGTGGGGTAAAGCCTTAAGAAATTAATTGAAATGAGTTGGTGATCTATCTTGGTAGGATAAGTCTTGTCAAAATTAGTCCCTTCCTTTGCCTTCTTTATGCACTGTTTCCCTGAAACATCTATGCAACCTAAAGGGAATAATAGGGAAACACAAGACAAACTTGGGAAGTGAATGGAACGAAAGGAAGACAATTCAATCCCATCTTTCAGAGCATGAGGATGAGCCTAAATGCTGAGTTTTTAGACATACAAAATATCTGTAGAGTATAAAGATCTGGGAACTGTTATCTGTGTACTATGAAGATCTGGGAACAGAACATAGGCATAGGGCAAGACCCTGGCACAGTTATCCTTGGAGAAATCTGTTTCTCAGTTTCAAGTGCTTCGGGATATCTATGTGTGAGGATGTACAAAAAGTATTTTTTTCAATTTAAGAATGGAATTAAATGGCGTCGTACTCTGCAAGAGACTTTAGGCTTAGATCCTCAAAGATATTTGTCACTGCGAATTAAGTGTCTGATTAGCAGATCTGGACTTTACACTCTGGATCAGAAATGCCCTTAATTATTTGTTTGATTTAGGCACCCTCTTTTGAGCCAGCTGTGCAGGTGAAGGTGTCAGCATCACCCCAATGGAAGCTGCCACCTGTGCAATTCTGCTGGCAGAGAGGTCCCCCGATACGCTGTAGGCAAAAACAGCTGGCATAACACAAACCCAAGCCATGTAGTTTGAGTGTGTAAACCAACCTGGCTGATTTTCCCTGAGGTGGTGATGAGCACCTTGGGGATGATCACCTGGCTTAGCTCAGTGCAGTGTCAGAATCTGTCTGTAGCCATAAGGCACGGCACCAGCACCACCACACTTATTGTAATGACTTGCCTGCACCTGGCCTTCAAGCTCCCAATTGGAAAAACCTGCAAGCAAAACTGGTACCCTAAAAATGTTGAAGGAGACCAAAAAAGAAAGTAATCTACAATATGACAGCTAAGAAAGGGTAAATAAAATGAAAACTCTTTTGAGACAGGGGAGAGCCTTCCTTTGTTTCAGCTTCGTTTATTCTGACCTTATGTCTTTCTTTATAAACATTCAGAAATCACGGTGGAGGCTTTTTAGGTTTGGGGATTATGATATGCTTTTCTTCTAACAGGGCAGCTAAGTTTCCTAGCAGCTTTGTAGTAAGAGCTTTCCCCATCCCTGACACAGGCAGGCTCCTTGCCTCGTAATGCTACTTGCTGTTCATACCATGAGAAGTTTTGCCCGAGAGATTTGGCAGACTGTGTCTACAAGACATTGACAGAACATGGTTGGACTTCACAGTCTGTCAGCCCAACATTCACTGTGCAGAGCACAGAAACCTGTAGATGACATGGGAATGCGCCTGCAGCAGGGCTAGTTAGAGGAACAGAGGACCCAGTCTCAAATAGCCTG
This sequence comes from Fulmarus glacialis, assembly GCF_000690835.1. NCBI lineage: Eukaryota > Metazoa > Chordata > Aves > Procellariiformes > Procellariidae > Fulmarus > Fulmarus glacialis. The sequence goes on from NW_009208777.1 coordinate 25,115, forward strand.
CACAAAGCTGTACCTGCAGTTTTAGGCCAGTGCATGGACTGAGGTGGTGGTGATTTTGATTTTCATCCCCACCCACCTCCAACATTTGTATTTGATTTCTTGGTAATTTTTAATTATTAGTTAAAGCTGAAGTTAAAAGAGAAGTGTGCCTATTTTGGTGCAATTCTTAGAGTGCAGGGCTGGGAAATTCAAAACTGCCACAGTACAATAAATGCGGAATTTTCACTGGCATCAGGCAAAATACCAGTTTTGGTGAAAGTCAGGCAGCATGACCCATTCTGTAATTTCAGTAATGTAATGTGAAAGCAAAATACAGCCAGAAAACAAAAAAGTGGAAGATCCAGAAACTATTTGTGTGCCAGAGATCATCCACCCCCTAAAATTTACTAAACTGTAGCTTCAAACTAGCATTTATCTTTTCTCTCAATAGCCTTTTTTCCAGGTGTTCATATATAGCCACTTTATGGACTTGGGACTGCACAGAGATCTGCTCTTGTAGATCAAAAAGTCATGGAAAACGGTCTCTCTCCATTGTCAATAGGAATCAAACAGGACAAATGTTTTCTGCATTCATGATTTAAAAGAAACTGGTGTTTACCCAGCAGCTTAGCTTTCCATTGTCAGCTCTGTTACTCCAAGTCCCAATGTATTCCAGCCTTGATGGCAAAGGCAGCCAGTTTCCATGTGCATTGAGAGACCATTTTATTCCCAAACAGGGGGCAGACCCATACACTGCTGAATTAGCCACCCCTGCCAGCCCTCTGCAGGAGCACATGCAGTCCCCCGTGATCTGCCCACAGCTCATTTGCAGAGCAACACTCCCAAGATGTCTGGCCCGCTAGCCAGCTGGTATCCCACAGACTGGGGAGGGCTGCTGAGTCCTTGGGTTGCGAACCCGTTGTTCCTGCCCTATGGGAAGCTAAGAGCCTAATATATCGCTATCTATTCAGGTTCAGTACACAACTGTCTTTAGACAGTGTGACTCATCAGTGGCCTGCTCTGACTTCTGCCCAAATTCTATTTGGTGTCCTTTTATTTAAGAAAATAACTTCTCTAACCTTGAAGACTGATCTGATTTCTTGAAAACATTATATTTTTTTTTTTTTCTGCCCTCCTGCTAATATTTTCTGCCCTCCTGCTGGACCTGCAATGTGAAAGTGGTAGCTTAGAGCAGGTACTAAGCTACAACGTAGTGGAGTACAGCTGGCTCCATAGCATCTTTCAGCCTTTCTAATATTCACAAATATGCAGTGACAAATATAGACCCTCTCTATAGAGAGAGAGTAGCATCTCTATAAAGAGCTTAATGGTCTTTCTTTTACCCAGAGCTCTGGGCCCTCCAATAGCATGGCATAAAAGAATCGGGCACAGAACTTGGAGGTGAATGATTAATAGGGCTGATTCTGACTTACGCTTAGCACTCCAAGTCATGAGCACTGACATCTTTATCTTCAGCAGATCAGACTATTATTGCTCCCAGCTGTCCACCCTGCTTCTCTGCCAGAAGATGCTACTCCCATGGTGGGATGAGAGAAGCACACATGCCTAAAAAATTACCTCAGAGTGTTAATCAGGGGTGGGTGGAAAGGCAGGGGGTGGTTACACCTTAACCTACGGCAGACAAAACCACCAGGGCTCACGATTCAAAGCCCTCATACCCCGATCGCACTGCACAGGTAGTGTGAAATGGCCTTCAAGGCTTTGTATAATTACAGGAACAGTCCTACTGTGCCGCAGTGCAAAGGAGATTCCAGGTCCATTTAGAAATATGCTCAGTTTTATAGATTCACAAAGAAAACCAGTTACACAGTCACTGAAGCTGCTCCGGTTGTGCAGGGAATTCATACCCACCTCGTGTGTGTTGAAAGGCTGTCGAAAGAATCTGGAAGAAAACCAAGGACTGATTCAAGTATTTCTAAGTTAGAAGACAAAATTGAATTGGATATATTTTCTTTAAAAGTTGTCAAATCTCTAATGCGTTTCCTCCCTTCACTTTTTGAACAAAAACTTAAAATCAATTCTCCGCAGATTTGCTGTGCTTTCAAGGTGCATTTGAAAAAGCTGCATTCTTTTCCCCAGAGTGTCTTGAAGCTTTTATAAGTATCTACCAGATTGATGTCAGAAGGAAACGCATATGGTCCTCTTTCTACAAAAGTGGTTGACTAATTCAAGTGGATAATCAGCTGGACAGCTGACTTAGCAGTCAATTGACCACTCCAGAATCCGGTCTGATTGATGATTTTCCCTTTCTTTCCTGGTGAAGTGAAGCATACAGACGTATCTTTTGTAGTTGTGGAAACACTGAGGTCTGTTGTAGCCTTTTAGTTAGGTGATTTCACCTCTGAGGCAGGAAAAATGGGCCTTTTGCAGTCAGTGGGTGCAGATGAAAGCAAACAGGAGACGAAGAGGTCATACAGTGGGAAATTGAATAAAGACTGGAGGATAGATGACCAAGAATTGGGTTGAGCTCTCATTTTGGCAGGCAGGAAGACGGTCCACAGCCCTTTGTGTTCCTGCAGCTTCTTGCTCACATAATGTTTGAGAGAAAGGACTGTCACCCATTTTCTGTGGAGCTTGGGAAGTTAGTTACCAGCATTTCCAAGAAGGGGAAAGGTCTTCCTGTGTGCTTGGAGCGCCGTATTCATAAGTGACCTTGTACTGGCAAGTTTCCCTGGATACATATCGGTTGTTTTTTGGGGAGCTGATACTAAGACTAGTTGTCCATACAGACATCAGATTGGAAATGGAGGCCCAAGGGGCAGCCAGAGACTGACCTTCGAAGCTCAGGGGATCCTCTGTGCCTGAGCACAGTTGGTGGCTGAGTACCTTGGTAGCGTGGTGTTTGGCACCCACAGAAGAGCAAAGCACACCTACAACAAGCTGCCAGGTGGTGGAAAGATACACAGCCACCTTTTAAGCACATATCATATTCTCCTTTATACCACAATCGCTTTAAAAAATGTGTCTGAAGTGACGGGATCCCTTGGACGCTTTTAAAATACGTATCCAGAAGCAGACCAACTTTCTGTGTAGTTAATGTTGAGCTGGAGTAGAAGCTTATAATGAATATTACATTCCTTCAGCATGCAGAACATGCAGGTTCTCGTTTCTGTAAGTTCTCTTCGCATTGTTGCAGGAGTGCTAAGTGGGTGTAAATATAATTTACAGCCAATATAAAGCTATAATATGCTGCCAGAGTGATGTGAAAGGGTCTCTTAGCAGAGTAAATGGCTGCCTTGAGAGTTCATTACTGTCCATACAGAAGCAATACAGCCAAAGGATTAGACAGTATCCTGAGCTGCATTTCTTTTTGGCTGAAGGTAATTTAGCATTCAGAAATAAGCTCAGTGGAAATTCAGATACAATGTTCCGAGTCTCACAACAGACCTTATTTCTGTCCTGTGCATTTCCAAGCAGGTTTGCCCACTGAATGGCTCAAACACGTTCCTAGTGCCATGGTTTCTTAGTTGAGATTCATACAGCAAGAAGCTTCCATGCCATTGCAATGGTGAAAAGAAGGGGTGAGGCCTATGCAGTGAGGTGCAGCTTTGCTGGGGAGAAGAACAAGAAAGAGAAGGCGTGTTCAAACTGAAGGTACCCTTTTAGACACTGTTTCAAAATTCAGCCTGCTGGCCCTTTTCTCTGCTTTCACTTTGTTATGCCCTATGGTGTATCAGGCCCACAAGACCCTGACAGCACTACATTTTACATGCAGCACTCCTTAGTTATTTGGTCTAATCCTCAACTCAGGAGGCATGGCATAGTGGAAGAGGCCTTTACCTGTCTCAGAGACACATGGGGAGGACAAATTGTAAAAAAGCTTTGAGATCCAGAGCAGAAAAACAAAACCAATGCTACTTGCAGAGTTTTTTGTTCATAACCACTTGTACATGTTTAGATGTTGGCCTGCTTCAGCCTTATTCCCCACTGCAGCTGACAGCATTTCTCCCGTTAAGGCAGATCAGTGGGAGCTTTACCCAGTGGGAGTGGTGGGCAGGCTCCAGAGAAGAGCTGCGAAGGGGAAGCCCGTTGAGTCTTTGGGACACCATACCACATATGTCTGCTGCAGCACGCACCCTCCCTGCTGGGCAGTAGCCATTTGCCTGTTGATCCCTGGGGAACAGGAACATTGCCCTTTTCAAGCAAAACAGAGTGACAGTTGGAGCCTCTGATGACAGGAAGCAGGATTTTTTTCCTTTGCATGTGCTTTTTCCCCCCTTCGTGTTTTAAGAGAGTAGGAGGAAGTGATTGAAAGTGAAGCCTGGGAACAGCTGGTTTCTCTTTTGGGTCACAGAATTATCCAAACTGTTTGCAAACTCAGGTCTGTAAAGCTAACAAATTGAAAGTCACTAAATCCACCGTATACTTTAGGTTTCGTTTGACGCCCACATGCTGAAACTACCTCACTTGCATCTGCAAATACAGCGAGATCCTTGCTGGAGTGAAGTATCACCCCTGCACTGCTTGTCTGAACATGCTGTTCTTCAGTGCTGGGAGAGTTTCATTCAGCTTTGGGCAGTGTCAGCACAATGACATCTGTGGCTCCTTCTCCCACTTTCTTGAGCATGAGTGAAGTCACCTGCAAGTTCCTTCTATATGTTTCTGTAACAAAGGTGTTACCTTTTTAAGAGACAGACTTAGCAGAGCGAGGTGTGTGGAAGAGAAAGCAGCCAGTATGGCTACATGTTTCCATAACCTCCAGCACTGCTGCTTGCAGACAACATAATCTCTGCCTTAGGGGAAAGGAAATCCAGGAGGAGCAAAAGTAAGCTTCACGCTAGGAAAAATCAGTGGGGTGCGTATATGATTGTCTCACTCCTCCAGTTCCTCTTTTTCCCTGTGCGTGGTAGTGCACAGTGCATGTTAGCAGTAAGAATTATCATAGTTGTTGGAGGCTTCCACTATAATGCCAGATACGTTAGGCTGGCTAACTGCTTTCAAGTATCTTAACTTTTCCAGTGCAACTTCCTCAACATGGTTATTTTATCTGTATTACTTATACATCTGTAGTATGATGGTTCTCAAAGCCTATAACACCTGTGCTGTTATGCTCTAGGCTTTAGGAAGTGTACAGGAGAATCTTGCAGAAATGCATCTCTCGGCTTCATTGACTTTAAGACATACTACTGATCCTGATGTTGCAGCTTGTGAGGAACAAAACTCCAGTACCTGAACCTGCAGCCTGGAAGACAACACATAGCAGGTGGATTTCAACAGCCACATGGGCAGAGAAAAAGGCTAACACAAATAAAGTGAGCTTTAAGGATGGCCTGGCTCATGTGCACTGCTTGCTTAATCTTTGTGACGTCTTTGGTTAACACTTTTTGTAAAAGGAAGCACCAACATGGAAAAGCTATTCCTGGTGCACTTTCAGGAGTCAAGGAGCTTCTCAAGTCTGTTGTTCTTAGATTTCCTTTGTTAAGCTGTCAGCCTCCATTCAGAAACAACTGCCATCTTAAAAAGAAATCCTCCATGGGGAGGAGGAAAAGTGCCTTTCTGGACTGTTTGGTTACCACTTCCAACCACAACCAGATCAGCAAGGACACCAGTGTTAAAAGAGCTCCTCACCTCTCTCTGAAGCAGTTCTTTCTGGTGGAACTAATATTAGGATGTGGTCTCAGAAGTGTTACCAGATGTCTCATACTAACATAAACCTAGCTAGAAGAAAACGATACTTCTCCATTTGATTTTTTTTTTCAACATCACCTTTAAGTCAGCCAAGATTTGTTTATACATACATTGCTTTTCATGCACTTGGCAGGTTTTTTGTTGGGGTTTTTTTTATTCACTTAGCTCAACAGCACCATTTATACTTATGTTCCACCAAAGGATCAAGACCTAAACACAAAAACTTTTCTGAGATTGACTTTAGGTAGAGACAATCAGGCAGTAACCTAGGTTCACTGACAGCTAGTGGTAGAAGATGGCCCCATTGAGGCCACCTGTTTTTCCTTTGCTTTCTTTAGGGGAAAGGGAGACACATCTGTTTGAGCAGCACATGCTATCCAAAAAGGTGATCTCCACCTCTTGCATGCAGAGACCTCCGCATGCAAAGACCCCCACAGAGCCAGCCTTGCAGATGGCTCTGGAAGCTAAGAAAGGGTGTGAGGGACATGGGACACTGCTCCTTCCCTTCTCCACCTCCCCTCCTAGCGAGAGATCTCCGTATTCTTGCAAAAAGGAGGAGCAGCAAGCTTCAGTGCTACTCTGGACTCCCTCTACCTCACCCTGTCCCCAACATGCTCACACACTGGCAACCCAGGAAGGACCGGGCTACCCTGCTATAGGGTTCTGAGAACTGAGAGAAGGTCCTACAAAACCATTTGGTCAGCTGATAAGGCACATGGTACTGAGGAGGCAAGAGAAAGAGGCACCTGTGGCATTATACAGAGCTGCCTGAAACCTCCCCACCATCTTCAAGCCCCATCCATTTGTCTCCTTCCCCCTCCCTCCAGTCATATCCATCCCTCCCAGCTTCAGCTCCTCTCTTTCTCTAAAGGCCTATTTCTTCCTGCCAACACAACATTCTACTCCCAGCTTCTCAACACCTCACTGGCCCATTTGGGCTCCCCATACACCTTACTGACACATTTCTAAATACAGGTTAGAAACAACTCCTCTTGGTCTAACTTCACTCTCTTCATTACTTAAGTAGCTGGATAATGGAAGGAGTTTTAAAAGCCATGTACCCTATCGATGAGACTTTTGCTTCTCACTCTTGGAGGCTCGCAAATTTGCCCTCCACTCATAAATAGCATGTAACTGTTGCAGCTGCAAGTATTTGTGTGTTTTATCTCTTTGAACTCATCCTGTAACTAAAGAAACAGGAATTTTTTTTTTTTAATTAGTTGATACTAAAATTTCATGCAGTGCTATTTAGCAAAATATACTTAGGAAAATAATCTTTCTTTATCCTGCAACAAAAACAATGCATCTTTTGATTCGAATAAAAAAGGAATGATGTGATGCAAGCAAAACTAATTTAATCCTGAAATGAGACAAAAAGTGAAATTCCTAGAGTGTTTAACAAAATAAAACATTATTTTGATCTGATATTATTTACAAAAGTCTAAGCAAGACAGTAAAAAATGAGTTGTTAAATGCCGTTATTGAAATGAAATCTTTGACTTTGTGTTCATTAAATGTTTTGACTGACTACCTGTTTTAAATGTTGGTGAAAATACTTAGCTTTGCTATCACTGAACACTGATTACCCTGGGAAGTGTCTAAATTTTTCTTATCCCCAGAAATTGCGTGCAACAGTTGCATCCAGAAATGGCTGCTATAAGAAGACACTGTCAGATTTTTCAGTATATTGAGAGACAGAGTTGCAGACAAGCAATTCAGTTCATCAGCGAGTCTAAGGAAAGACAGGATTTTACAGGAAAGGTCTGTAAGCTGTAGTCATGGACAACAGGTTGAACAATATTTGCAAGATTGGTATGATTGAAACATGCAGGAAATCAACAGAGTTTTCTTGACCTGCACTGACAGAAGAGCTGAGCAAACACATGCTCGTGCTTTGTTTCACCTAACTGTTCCACCCATTGCAGCTGAGAAGAGTCAAATACACAATTATTGGTGTACCACCCCTTCTCTTGCTTTTTCACTCAGTGTCTCGTTGGGGCAGGGCAGAGGACATGCCTGTGCCATTGAAAACTCCGTGGACAGATTAAGCTCTGCACGTGTTATTACCCAAGTGAGCTCCTGTTCACAGGAGAGGGAAAGTTCATTTCAATGTCATCGTTCAGCTATGCAGCTCCATACTTGGTGTGGGGGACTTTATTTTGTTGCCCAGGTTGGGCTTTTTGTGTTTCAAAGGGAAACAAATAAGTGATACTGCCTCTAAAAAGCCACCAAGCTGAGATGTCACTGTGACCAACACAGGCTTCTGACTCTCATGAGTTTTCCATTACTGATAAAGCTGTGCTTGTTATTTTAATTCAGTTCTTCAAGACCTATCTTGGCCGTAATAAGAATAAATGCAGCAATCATTCAGATCAGGGAAAAATGTGACTGCTACGGCTGTTTGCTCCTCCAACAGGTTTTATTCAGATAACAACACTGGTCTGGTTTAAAGGCATCTCTGTGACCTTTATGAATTAGTGACTCACACCTAGGGTGTGTAGTCATGACAAAAAAAGCCTTGATAATGGGTTCAGTTCAGAATGACAGAACAAGACAAAATTTCAAAATCAGTCTAGAAAGCAATTCTTCAGTCTATTTAATTGACTTACAGTTTGTATGGAGAAATCAATTTTTTAATTAGAGTGGCTGGTATATGAGAAAATACAGCCAAACTTTTAGCACACAATTCCTTCTCCAGCTCATCAGTTTTCTCCAACGGTATCGGTTGTTTCAGTTAAGAGACATTACCTCTGCCTTCAAGCCTTGACCTACTTCTATCTCTAAATCATCACAGTTACAAAACAATCCTACCCATTTGTCCATCTGGTGCTCAGAAGTATTTCCTGACGTGATCTACAGCTTCTGGTTGTGATGCGAACTAGCTTTTTTAATTACTATTTTATCAGCTTACATTTAAATATTGTCTTGAAGGAACGTTAAGATTATAAAGTCAAAAATTAGCAAGTATCTCCATGAATATAACCTGTCTGTACAACCAAGTTCATCTTCCTGTAGTGTGGCCTTCATGGTACAGTCAGAAATCACACTTTTTTCCCTTGTGACTTCTTCATCCAGTACAGCTCTTGACTTTTAGGCTGCTTAGGTGGTATCAAGTATTCATCTTTATACATCTACACCTCAAGAATTTGCTGATGCTTTCTTTGCAAAGAATATCACAGCTTCATCCTGGTGCAAGAGACCTAGGGTCTCTTCACAAGTCTGATCCTGATTCCTGGTGGAAGGAAATTAAACCTCGTTTGTAAGAGACTTTGAGCATCAAAAATTGGCTTAGCCAACTTTTTTGATACTTTGATACTTGGAGTATCAAACGTTGGCTTAGCTTGGTGGATGTTGCTTAAGGCACTAGGCAAGTTTTCCATCCCCTGAAGTAAACAGAATTGTCAATTCTTAAAATCAAAGGTTAAGCAGTAGTAAGTTGGAGACCACTTAATGGAAGGTAGGGAATGCTGTGTAAAAGGAAATTGCATGGATTATGTTCTCTACAGTGTGGCCAGAGCTTAAAAAATTGGATGTGGCACAACCTTGCTTTTAATTCCCATCCTACTTCTATCTTTAAAATATTAATCTAAGTTTTAGTGTGGATTTTAGTCAGCCACATTTCAAGAGGTGTGTGTTGTTTTTGTCAAGGCTCAAAGGCTTCTGGGGCTATGAGGGTAGTGTTTTGTCCTATGGTGCATAAGGGATGAATTTCACTGGTTATAAATTCATTAAAGTTTGAGGCATTAAAAGTACTTATACCGTTGGTTGCTGCAGAAGCAAGAATACAAAATGACATCTTGAGCCTGGTTCTAGGTGCCATCCTTCACTCACATTACTGGATTTTCAGCTCTGCCTGTAAAAAATCACACAAAATGGGCAGAGAGTGATATGAATTCATATATTATATATAAGCTTGTCAGGTAATTTGGAAGTGGCTAGTTTGGGTTTAATCAGAGACTTTTCAAAATAATACCAAAAATATGTTAAAAGAGAAAGAAGTAGTGCTATTTTTCATACTTGTGGAGACTATTGGCCCAAATATTTTCACTGAGCTTCAGAAGGTGTTTGTCCCTGCTCACCCTGTGCATGTAAGTTAGGGCAGCCCAGAGTCGCTTTAAATGACTGCAGCTGCCAGGAGTCTCTCTGAAACCACACAGCCGCTGAGAACAGGTAAAGCACCGATACTTTTGATCCTAACCCTAAAGGACTACTCTTGTTTTCTTCTCCTCTAGGGCAGGGGTGCTGCGCCAGTTGTGCCTTTAAGCCACCGCAAATTCCTCTGCCCATGGTGGGGTCTCAGCTAGCACGCGGGGCTGGCTCTGCTGCGGCAGGGGCGGGGAGCCTGTCCTTCCTATCTGCTCCCAGGCTGTCAAAACGAATCAGGTAATGCCCCCGCTACAAACGCCTACTTCCTACTGGACTTCAATTACAGAGTGAACATGCACAGGAGAAATGCCTTATGCCAGGGTCATACGCAGCTAACTGAGAGGGTGTTCTCATAGTACGCTTATTTATTTTCCTTCAAAGTAGATCTAAACAGTGATTTTCCACCCTGAACTAGTATCAGCTGGCTGACACAGAAAAGTAAAGAAAAAGAAAGGTCCCTCTCTGGGGTAAATTAAAAATAAAGGCTTAAAGGTTGTGTGTAACTAGGCAATCATGAAGCTGAAGTGGTCATCAGATATTTTGCCTTTGTTCTGAAAATGAGTACGTGTATGGCTTTCACTCCTCTCTTCTGTTTCCCAAGCCCAGACAAAACTGTTTGCCAGTTCTTTGCCTGTTAAGCCAAGACGGATGCTACAGAAGACAGCTGAGCCAGTGCCTGACAGTCCCAGCACCCTGTGTAGCTGTTTGTCATAAGGATTTAGCAAGGCTTGAGTTCAGCTTTGCTGCTTTTTTCGGCTATGAGAGACAGACAGGCAAACATCTCTAACCACCCTCTTTCACACAGACAGGGAGAAAAAACAGATTCAAAAAGCTGAGTTTCACATATCTGGAACACAACCTCAGCAGCAGCATTAACAGTTTCTTCCTAAGGAACTGCAGTTGAAAATCCTTGGTCATCCCTCCTATGTTAAAAAAAAACAACCAGAAGGAAGGTTTCTCAGTGGTTTATAAAGGAGGATGGTAAAGAGGAAGGAAGGTGTATGACTTATGCTAGACTCAAGCCCGATCAGCTTAGTATCCGCAAAGAGAGAAGATTAGGGCCCAGGCACATGGCACTGGTTGAAATGAGTCTGTGCAGGAAGAGCCTGGGTTGTAAAAAAAGTGGCAAAAATGTCTCTTTTTCTCTTCAAAACACACATGTGTCCAGGAGAAAAAATCTCTTCTTCCTAGCCATGCATCAGGCAAATGTTTTCCATGATTCAGTTAGTCTGATGGTTTCTGTTCAGGTTGCTTGATGTGGTGCTACCACGCACCATGAAGGCTTCCTCAGCAGAGCTGACAGATAGCAGCAGGATCCCATGATGTTGAAAGGAAGTCTTTCGAGGGAACTGAAAAATTAGTGAGTTCTTTGGTAAATCCCCTTAGCTGGCCCAGACCTCTGTGCAAAATTCGTCCTCCATGAGGTCAAGGGAAGACTTGGGTTCTGGAGATCATGACTTAGCAGCCTTCCTCACCTGATGCCTGGGCCCACAAACCATTTGTGGCTGGTCCCTACTTTTCAATTTCCTCATCCAGCTGGTCCAGCCAGGAGAGTGTCCCTGAGCTGAATCACGTGGATTTGCACACGTACTGCAAAGCATATGTAGGCAATAGAAAAAGCTGCTCCCAATGTAGGGGAGATGCACTTTGCTCTTCACAACACGGTATTAAAAACTGCCTGGGCCAGGAGTCTCTTGGAAAGTAGTGTGATCCAGGTAGCTCCTGTGCCCGGTGAGACATCGCTGCAAGGTGCCAGCTGGCCCCAGCATGTGTCCCGCAGTGTGCTGTACAGGAAGGGTGTGCGCTTGTTTGGGGTGAAAGGAGTTCCACCAGGAAATGCTGGCGTTTCCAAGAAATTACTCGGGATATTTATTGCCTGCGGAGCGAATGCCAGGCTTGGATGAACAGCATCCCATCTGACCGAGCCAAACTGAATAGCCTCCCTCCTCTTTGGCAGGGGGGGGCTAAGTCAGCCCTGCTGAAACTTGAAACACCGTTGTACAATTTGCATATTTCTATGATGCTTGAACAGTGACCATATACTGCTGTCATTATCCACTAGGAAAATACCTAGCGGGACTATAAAACAGGAATAAGGTGGACATGTAATACACTACAAAGAAAAAGACAGTAAACATTAGTATAATATTTTACAAGTCTCTTCACGTATCATTTCATAAGATCTGTAATCTAGATGATTCAAAAGAACAGCATGGGTGACATGCAGCCTCTGTCTGAGAGCTTTGTTGTTCAAATCACGGAACTAGAAACACCTCTTCTCCCCAGTTTCCTGTCCTCCTGTCTAATAAAAATAATGGTGTATTTCCCATTTAGTAACAATTTTACACGTATGACAGGTGAGGCATACAGGGCATGGAGTGACCTAACATAATTTTCTACAGTTTTTGAAGCAGTCCATTACGGAAAAAAATTGGAATATTCCCTCTGGTAGTGATGGACCAGCTCAAAAAACTCCCATGTATTGCACATTTTTTTACTTTCCTGCTTCTTTTCTTTTCCTTTTTTGCAATGATTGTGTACTCTTTCTTTGCCTGGCCTACGCTTTTCCGTTACAACACCCAGTCAATCCTACATTCCTCTGACTTTCCAAAAGCTTGTGGCTGTTAAACGGATCATATGAAGGTGCCTGGAGCAGGCATCCACAAATTTAAGCATGATCAGGTATTTGTGGCCTGTTTGGAGAACCCTTTCTCCTGATGAGTAGCTCTTCAGTGAGTAGTTCCACTGACTTAAATGGGATGACTCAAGCAAGCAATGTGCGTTGCAGTTATGAGGTTGAACACAGGTGGAAAACCAAAAGGTGTACGGAAATTCTTCTCTGCTGAGTGTGTGCACCCAGTTCCTGAACAGCATGAGCAGCCAGTGCATGTGTTCACAGGTCCCTCTGTGGCAACGCATCCTGCCTGATTTGAGTCTATGCTTGGAATGAAGGAAAACGTCTCTCATTACCTTGCAGTACCTGTTGGTCAATATCTGCATTTTTCAATGGGATTTTTGGAGGGGCAGGAGGGAGAAACTGCATCACAAAGCTGGACAGAGGAACAAGGTCCCTAAGAAATCATACTCCACGACATTGCTTTGCGGGTGGCAGTGGTGATGTGTTACAGCTGGGAGCTCCTTTCTGCAGGGAGGAATTTGGCTTGAAGACTCAAAAGCCTGTCCACCATTGCAGCCATGTTGATGGAGGGCAGGCTCCAGCTCTTCATCTGAGCACAGCTGTTCCTGCCAGCCAGGAGGTTGCCCCCCTTCCACTCAAACTAGAGAACACAAGTGAAATGCTCCATCACCTGCGTTTTCTGTGTCCTCATTTTGTTTTGGGAAAAGAGGGAAACAGGTGTCAGGTGATGCTTTGTTTTGGATATGGATAGCAAGCAGAGTTCACAAGCAAAGTGATGCTGATAAGGTCTAAAGTAAGCACAAGCATCTTTTAGGCCCACAGGGGAGAACAAAGCTAGTTCAGTGCCTAATCTGCTGGTAGGATTTTTGCTATTACTATGTAATAGGTTTTTTGGCATTACACTGCCCCTGTGGCAATGGAGGCATTAATCCAGCTCATTAGTCTTGGCTGTTCCCATACAAAGCAGGATGGATGTTTGGAGTTAGCAAATCCCAGGCAAGGGCCATTCCTCTTTAAAAAACATGTTTCTGTGGGCAGAAAGTGCCCTAGGAAAGGGAAGCTGTGCAGCCGCGCCAGCATCCCATTGACAGTTCAAAGACAGCTCTGTAGTGTGCTGTTTAGGATCCCGCAGCACGGCTGCTGATAGAGCCGTGCCTGCACCCTGCTGCCCATCCAGCAGCGCTCTTGAAAGGAAAAGGGGGCTTTGTCAGCTCTGCAAGAGGAAGAGGAAGCAGCCCCCTGTTCCTCCTCCCCCACATGCGGGTGTGAGAGGTCTGGCTAGTCTCCTTGCTGGCATGAGCAAGATTGTGCAACCTGTGCATCCTCTCCTCTCGATGGGAGCACAAGCACACCTTTGTGTGCCAGCAAAGCAGCTTCCCTGCCCATCATCTATCGGAAGCAGCATGCTGATGTGCTACACCCGGGTGGCTTTCCTACCACGTAGTGATGCTGGTATGAGCAAGGGGGGAAGGTGAGGGACCGACGTTCAAAGTGTGTAGGGGCAGACTTTCAGTGGGCACAACTCAGCGCAGCCTGTGGGCTTCAGCGAAGCTGCACTGACTTACACCAGCTGAAACCTGTTCTCTGCTTTTGCCAGAGTTAATGTGCTTTCCTTTCTTAGGACAGGGACAGAGCAGTCTAATGTTAATTATTGCTATGCAGGAAGTTGAAGTTAATGTCTATTTTCGCATGAGTATAAATGCCAAGGCCTGCATACATACATTTCGGAAGCAAAGAGAAATTACACACTGAACTGATGGCATTTCATTAGCATTTTCATTATCTTTGCGCCTAGGGGGCTCAGTGGAAATGGTGAGTCTTCTGCACAAGGAACTTTACCCAGAGCTTTATATGTTTTTTTTTTTTATTGGGTCTTGAAAACCTCCAAGGATGGAGAAGGCTCAGCCTCTCTGGGCATCCTGTTGCACTGCCTGGTTGTCATCATGGGGAAGAAGTGTATCTATTTCCAGCCTGAACCTCCCTAGCTTCAGCTTATGCCCATTGCTGATCCCCTTCCCATCAGGCACTGCCAGGGTGCTCTCAGGTGCCCCGACGCCGTCTCTGCTCCAGGCTGAACCAGCCCCTCCTTGCAGGACAGTCCTCCAGTCCCACCAACCCAGTGGCCTCCTGGAGCACCTCTGGTTTGTTGTCTCTCCTCTCTGGGGCCCCAAACAGGACGTAGTGCCTGTATAAGCCCAATGGGCCCTGAGCCAAGGGGATCACCCCTCTCCCCGTACAAATCCATCTGCCCTGTAGAACTTAAAAACTAAAAAAAAAAGACAAGCTGTATCACAGCAAAAACAAGGACACGTAGAACATGGCTGAACTTAGCTTGCTTAGCTGAGACCAGAAGACCATCTAGCCCACTATCCTGTTCCTGAGACTACAGCCCATAGTGGTGGAAGAGTGTAAGGACATGGGAGATATGCAGAGGGGGATTTTTGGGAATGATTTCCCAGCTTCCAAGAACTTGTGTCTCATGGGTGATGAGTTTAGATTTAATAGCTGCTGAATCACTTTTAGTCCATGAGTTTATCAGATTGTTTTTGAACTCCATGTAAACCTTTACCATGCACAATGTCCTGTGGTAAGGAGTTCCACAATGTAATTAGCTAAATGTTGTGTGAAAAAGTAATCCGTTTCATGTTTGAAAATAATAGAGGTTGTGTTTGAAACTAACCCTTTCTGGTTTTACTGGTGCTCCTTACTTCAATAATTCCCAATCACCTTCTCTGTTCCACTTACGTGGAGCGCATGGGACTCCACCACATCCCCCAGACTGCACACCTTCAACTGTCTGTCTTGCTCTTCTCTGTACTTTACCCAGAGCAGATGCAGGGAAAAGGACTGCACAGGTTTTTAAAAAACGTGGCTGCAAACCAAGTTTGGCAGAGAGATGTTCTCTGTTTTCTTCTCTTTTCCATTCCCAAAAGTTCCTAGCATGGATTTTGCTGTTTCGGTGGAGCACCAGCCCTGCTGTGTGCATAGCCATCTATCTGAAACTCAGGATCTCATCCTGAGTGGGGATAATCCATTGAAACCCTGTCCCTGCACCGGTAAAGGTCAATGAGGGTTTTTCCTCTGTAATCTTCCAATGCCTTTACCTCCACGCCACTCCACACAGTCTGCTAAGCTGAGCTGGCTTCCAGGAATACTCCGTTGGGGTAGTTCATTTCTGCTCTTATGTCCTTTCAGTCTTGCCTAACACACTCCAAACTTTGCCCTTCTTTGTCCATGACACAGTGATAGCACAACAAGGACTATGCCCCAACAAAATACTTTTTTCTTTTTTCTATTGGACTGAAAGTTTTATGGCATCTCAGTATGCCTTTTTTTCTGCAGCCCTACTGGTTGCTTTGGGCCTCATATTTACCCCAAACACTCAAAAATTTCAGCTTTTGGAGTAACTTCCTTCAGCATGTCTAGCCCTAAGAAAGGCGAGAGGCATTGAAGGGCTGTGGGGGAGAGACTGTATGTGAAGAACTGGCAAGAGGGGGCAAGCCATCCCCGCTGTGCATACAGTAACCCATAGCCCGCGTTATGGTGGCGGTCAGCCTCCATGGGCACTGTTTCAGAGACAGTAATATGGCTACAGCACGAGCTGTGAGTCCATACGTTGGCGTTGCTGTTACGCTGGGGGTCATCTGGTGCCATCCCAGGGCAGAATCTGGCCCTCTGGGCACTACTGGGAGTTTAGCACCAGTGGGATCAAATCGGCGCCATCTTGAATCAATGTCCATGCAAAGGGAACAAAACCTTTTCACTGTTTCACCTATCCCAGAGAGCACTAACTTTTCTGAAAGTGACATGATTAGTCCAGCACAGTATAAAACCCCCACGCCAACTTTTTTTTCTTCCTATCAATGACTTTTTCTGTGGCTGATGCAATGCCCGTAATAACATTCTCTCACTGATCTCTGTGAGCAATAGATCTGGCCCTTTAGGGTTAAATTGGTGTGGCCAGCCTTCCTCAAAAAGATTGTGGCCTGTGGCGTGTTACGTTACATGTAGAGCCACATGCTGGGGCACCCTGTCTGTGCAGCCTGGCAAAAAGGCCAGAGCAGGTCAAGCATGTCCCGCATCCTCTCTCAGACTGGGACCACCTGACTTTGCCAGCAACACAGCCTGAAAGGGACAAACAGACAACATCTTGTGTCGTGAGTAAAGATCTCAGATAAGATGGTGCTCTGCTGGAACAGATTGCTGGAACAACATCTGGCATCTTTATGGTTCTGCCACAGCTTTGATGTGCTTTCCTGAACAAATCGCTTTATTGCATCATGCTTGAGTTTCAGTAGGGAGTCATTATAGGGACCCCCTAAAAGCTAGGAATTATTCCAATTAAACCAAGGGAATGGTGCTGCTGACAGTCTTTTCAAGAACTGATGACATTTCTTGGAGGTGAACACTGTCATTTGCTTGGTGGTTACCAGAAGGCATTCATGGATGTTAGAGCTAATAGTAATTCATTGACCATGTAAAACCACCGATGACTGAAGAAGCTGACTCAGATCCCACCTCTTTGTTTAAACTTGTCTGTAAATTCTTCACATTTTTGTTTGGTAAGAACAAAGATAAATTGCTTTAAATGTAACCACAACCTGTAAACACAACATGCAACGTCTGAAGGATGGGTCAGGTTTTCTGTTGGGTGAGTGGGTGCAGCTTCCAGACTGAGGTTGAGAGGTTGGCTCAGTGGTTTCCAAGCCATGAGCATTTCCTCTCTGAAAGAGAAATGGTGTTTTCTGCAGAATGAGGAAGAGCAAAACAGCTGTCTTAAGGCCAAGGGAGCAAGCTGACAAACTGGAAGAAATGGACATGCAAGGGTGAATGGAATGCTGGAGGAATATTCATGCTGGAGGAATATTAAGGCTCTTAAAGAACATAGGGAAAGTGGGGCAAAAGAGAGGTTTCACCATGGCCTTCAGTCCAAAATGCAATTGAAGTTTTTGACAATATCCCCCTAAAAAAAATGAATGAAAGACAATAAACACATGGGAGTAGGAAAGCTCTCCCCCTCTTGAGCAAATTTAGCAACTGTACAGAAGTACTGGAGCCACAGGAGACTGAACCCTCCTCCCCAAAAATTTCAGGCACCAAGAGATGCTGAACCCCCACCCCCAGCACCTTTTAACTATGCAAAAGTGCAGATGTGTCTGACCTAATCACATGTCACCAGGCAGGCACAGACAAACACTGGTGTTAGATAGAGGGCACCTGTGTGCTCTTTGCTGGTAAAATAGTGACTCCAGGATATTGGTACTTTTATCTTCCGTCAGTCTCCTCATTGCATCCACCCCATCCAAATCCTCAGACAGCTCAGGCTGCGGTATGTGGGGTCAGCCTGGGTGCTAGGGCACTCACTTTGCTGCCCCAAGGGAAGTCACAGCACAGAATTTCTTTCTCTGTGTCACGTTTCAGCCTGCCAAAGCCATTAGCTTACCTGAGAAACTATGGTAAGTTCGGAAAAATGCCATTTCAAAACCTGGCTTGCCTTCCTCAGTTGTTCACAGGGAACAGCATTTGCATTTGATTGCTTTGCTGATCCTTAACTATTTTAATTTTACTACAGCAACTCTTGCTAGCTAATTATTCTCTCCGAACTAGTTCAGCTTATCCTCTACCTCTCAGCACTTTACTTGGGGCAGTCACTCACTTACTTATTTTTGCCAGAACACTGGGATCCGTATCAACGTGACTTATTATTTTCTTGAGGTGTCCCTGACCATCAGACACTTCATCAGATACTTTAATATCTTTTGCATCCTGTTGCTGTAGACAAGTCGTGCACCTGCTGGACCATCTGCCGTTGCAGACTGCAATTCAACCCACGCACACAAGAGATTTCTTTATCCATTACTTTGCACTTTTTTAAACAGTATCTGTCTGTACAGAGAGGCTCTAGTGAGGTTTCAGACCAGGGCCAGCCCAAGGTATTTCAGAAGCAGAGGCAAAACCTGATTTTTTCTTGCCATTATCTTCGAAGGACTGCAGTTCTACCTCCAAAAGTTGACAGGAGCACATGGGGAAACCAGCAGGGCAGTGTGGCATGCTGAGCGCTGCTCATCCTGCACCCAGGGAAATGGGAGGTCTGAGACAGCGCGGTGGCACCAGCCAGCCTAGCTTTCCAGGACTCTAGCACAGAGCGGGGAAGTGCTGGGGCTATTGTCCGTTTCCTGCCAATTTTCTTGCCTGTTCCCTGCCTTTGTCTCATGCTCCATTTCTTGCTCATATCTATGAACGACACTAAAAAGCCTTGCTGTAATCACCTGACATTTGCATGAATTTTTGTTATGCTGTTTTTTTTTTTTTCTTTTTGCGTGTCACAAGTCAGCCTGTTGAGGAGTTGTTCTGTAGGTTTATTAGGCAATCCAGCAAAATATCCAGCTTTCCATCACACTCCCAGAGCTTTGCATTCACAGCAATATTTTATTTTCTGATTTCCTTGCAGTATGGGCTGAGAGTAGAATGCCTCTGGTTTGTTTTGTTGCATACATGACCCTGCATCACTGGAAACCATACAGCTGAGTTTAGTGTTTGCAAGTAAATCAATTGTCTTCTTGAATTTCTTTACCCTGTGTTCAGTCTCTGTGATGTGGCATTAATTTCATTTTGGATACATGTTGTTTCACTGCCTGCTAACAGGATATTGACAATATTGCAATACTGGCAATAACAGCATATTGGCAGTATTGAAAGAGAAGACTTCTCTTACTTGCCATAGCTTGAGAGAAGGCAATTGCAGGTGTTGTTTTGGTAATGTACCGTATTAGAAGTGTGCATTCCCCCGGGATACTTTTCTTGGATGACTGACTTGTTCAGTCTCACGAGGTCCTTTAGAGCTGGTTTTTTTGGACACTGTCCCTGGGCAACTGATACCTTGTGAAGAAACTTGACAAAAATGTCTTCTCTTTGTTTTCTCTGTGCAATATGTTGTTACCGCTAGCGCTGTTGTACAACCACGTGATGTGAACACATCAGTGACTGGTGCACCGCAGAATATTTCATGGCACTTTTGCCCCCTCCCAGGTTTCACTGACAGATTCTTACCAAAGCATCATGATTTGGTCGCCTGTATTATCTTTGCTTTTGCTGTAGTCTTTTTCTCTGGAGATACCATGCGATTAAAGTGACAGACATAAGGAATGCTAATAGGACGCTGACTGTCACTTACCTGATGCAGAATGAAACCTGGCAAAAGAAGGAATAGTCAATACCCCCGACAGAGAATAGAGGAAGGTACGCACCGGAAACAGTGACTGCTGTCAGTCCCATTATTAGGTTCAGAACCTGGTTTTGGTTATAAGTATTACTTTCCCATCTCGGAACATAAACTTTGTGATTTAGGTGACTAGCCACATAGCTGAGATGGTGACTCTAGATTATCAAGTTCTCCGCAGCAGCTGTGGTGAATAGTTCAGGAGCAAATATAGGATTAAATGGGTTTGCATAATGGGCCAGCATAGAGCTACACATAGCAATCAAATTATCAAATAGCACTTTCATATTCTCCCTTATAACTGACATATCTGCAGCCTTTCTGTGGGTTAATCATGAACAGACAAAGGTCTGAGCTTGCGGAATAGCACGCTCATTGTCGATTCTAACTCACGAATAAGCTTGCAGGAGGAATTGCCATTAAAATACATTCTTTCTCTCCTTGGTGAGGTGATCCCACAACTTTCAGTGCTTTACTAGCAAGCTGTATAGGACTAGTACATTTAGGGTAATTGGATTCCTGTCTTGGCTCAGTTTTGGATGTTTTATGAGTCAATTAAAACCACTTGAAAGAATTTAGTGGCACAGGCACCACACATTTTATTCCCTGACAACTGAGTTCCACATTGTTTTCCTAGGGGTAGGATTAATGAAGGTTTTTAAAAAACTTTGCCCCAAAGGGAAGTACCCAGATCCCAGTTATTTGTATTTTTAAGCACTGAAATTTGGCAGCCATGGCACAGGTTGTAGGAATTTTTCAGTGATCCAAAAGAACCTTAAAGTGTGCTAAAGTACTGTGTTTACTGGGATCTGTGTGGCCCCACAGCACCTCCTGAGTTGTATTTTGTGCATGTGTGTGTGCATGCGTGTGTATGACCTGAGGATCTGGAGAAAGTTCTGTCTAAACAGTATTTCAGCAAAAGTTTTATCCACAGAGGAAGTCACACCAGCCTGATTACATCAGAGCACTTACAGTGTGGAGAGTCTCCAGCTTGACTCCCCATTCAGACTTCCTTTAAAAATGGAGGAATTAGTCAGCAAACAGCAAAGCTACTTGGTATCTTTATGTTTTAAACTAGGGCTCATCTAGAAATAGTCACGATGTGTTAGGGCCAAATTTTCAGACATGCAAATCACCATTTCCATGGACTTCAAAGGAGCCATGCTAGTTTTCCACCCTCAGGGATGTGACCTCTGGATTTTTCTTCAACTTTCACACTATGTTCACTACCGGCCTTACCACGCCTTTTTCCAAACAAAGCTATATTTAGCTCTTTGTCTGATATTTTATGCTGAATTGAATTTTCCCACCACCACCAAGCAACCCATAATACCTTCATTCATGATTCTACAAAGCCATGAAAAGAAAAATTAAGATCTTTTTAAAATGTAGTTTTAACTTCCCCTTGGCAATCTTTTAATAGGTGTATAGCTTGGTAATTTCTGATGCCCCAAAATGGGGAAGTAGGAGACAATGACCATGGGGGTCCGGTCAGCCTAACTGTGGCAGAAGGATAGGGCAACAGGACTTCACACCATGTCTCTACACTTGTGGAAAAAAATGGGAAGTAATTAGTCTGGAAAGAAGGAACAAGTTCCTATAAACAGCTCTGAACCAGTGCTCACTTACAGATTACTGAAGTCACCACTTGCTTTTAGAAATATGATGAAGCCCCGTGCTAACCTGAAACCTTAGGCACTTGTGAAGTTGCATGCAAAGCAAAAGAACACAGAACTGCTCATAGTGGGTCAAACTAAAGTCCCGTGCAGCTTAATATCCATTTTCTAACAATGGCCAGGAGCAGGCTCCTAAAGCAGATTACAGGAACTCGGCATGTAGAGAGCAATTTTCCGGATGTGTGCTCCCAGCTCCTGTCTGTCAGCCATGTACCCTGTTCTTAGCATAACTACAGAGGCCTAGGTATATTTGGGGTGCATTTTTTCCTCCCCAATGGTTGGCAGCGCTCAAAACAGACAAATATATAGTTTTTGCTCTGTCCTGTCTGCAGGTTACACCCCACCTCCACCCCACCCACCAGTGCACTGCGTTTAACTCAATTTCAAAACATTATTTTTTGAGGCTTGAAATAACTGGATTTCCCTGGGCTTTAATTTACCACTTGACTAGTTTCCTATTTATTCCTTTTGCTTCAATCCTTATTTCACAGCACGAAATGATACCCCTGCACACCATATTTCTCTTTTTGTGGCAAGCCTACCAAAATTATCTTCTGCTTGGATGTGATGGGAAGTGCATGCAACTTTATGAAACAACTCAGGGAAAACAACGTACTACTCATAGAAAATTCTCAGTGAAGGTTGCAGCTGAGAAACTTTGATAGGAGGAATGGCATACCAGACACATTTTACCTGAAGTTTCACTTATTTAGAAAGGAAAGGGCATGAAAAATTTCTGAAAGAACAGTCTTCCCATTTCTGAAAGGTACCTAAGTCTGTGTCTGGCTTTAAGCAAAGGAGTTGCCATAGAAATACTACTGTGCTTAATATGACACCTACTAAATCAGGGATTTAACCAGGGACACTGTATTTAATCACACAGGTTTTTACAGCCTGAGCTAAACAGTCAAGACTTGCTAGCTGTAGACATATATTTCTTACACAGATAAGGCACAGCAGGGAATCTTACCACTGGTTCAGGTTTTAATTAGACACATCTTAATTATCTTGCTGGATGAAAGACCTTAAAACAAAGCTGGAGTGACTGTACATCCTCTCTAACACTGTATTTATTAATTTTTGCTTAGGATGTAAGTAAGAAGAGTTATGGAGAAGACAAAGCCCATACAGAGACGCTCCTCGCCCCACATGCAATATTTTTTTGTTTACTGCTGCTCATCTAACTGATTTTCATGGGTAGCAAAAGCTCCAGTTGAACCACAGCACTTCTGAATTAGCTGTGGACATGTGTTTGTGTGTGTATATATACACATGTGGGGAGGTATATGCATGGGGGAAGTCTCATCCTTCATTTTGTACATTAATGACAAAATGGATCCAAACAATCTCTGTATTTAGCAGCAGGCCATTTAGCTGAGCTCTCAGTGAAATCCACACAAAAAGTGTACATCTGCATGCCTGGTCTATGGGGCTAGACCTGTTGGTATGCTCAGACAAGAGAGAATACCCTCAGTCAGTCCAGCCGCAGTTGTCCCATCACATACTGGGCCACAGACAAAGAAAACATGGTAGTGATCAGAGTGCTTATTTGAAAGAAAGGGTGATCCCAAGTCCAGTTCCTGCTCTCCTAAGTATTTCACCAGTCCAAAATTTTTGGCCTCAGAGGTGCCTCAGAGCCTGGCTAACTCCTGAGAGATGTGCACTTGCATCTCCTCAGACAGATGAAGGAACCGAGCTCAGGTTTCTCCATCTTGGGGAGAGGACATTTTCCAACACTGGGCTGTTAGCACAAGCAGGAGGGAGGGAGTCTGTCCTTGTTGCAGTAATTTTCAAATAGCATCTCCTTTTTTTCTAGTGTTTTTGTTTCACATTGGGTCTGTAAATGCACTTCCCTGCACAGAGTTGAAAGCCTCCTAAGCTTCAATGAGACATCTTGTTGTATTGTTAACACTTGGCTAGCTTCTTGCTTAGCAGACGTGGCAGTTGTGAATCCCACTATCGGGCACTGAACACTCTTCAGGCTCTGAATGTGGAGCCTGCGTGCCTAATTCAGGATGCTTTCTTGATGACCAGATCATTAAGAGCTTGGAGCTACAAAGCTGAGAGCTGCTACGTCAAACCCCTCTCAGTTCCAACTCCTTTTCCCCTTCTGTAAAGAAAGAGGCTGGTATAATTGCCACACAGCCACAGGGGTGTTTTGAAGATGTGGTATCTTGGACATTGCATGCCATTGAGATAATCTTATGAAAAAGGCTGTAACAGCCTTGGGTGGCAGTGCAGGCAAAACACACCCCAGCGTGCTTGTGCTGCACTGATTGACTCCAAAGGGGAACTGTTTTCTTCACAGAGCCTGTGGAGCAAAGACAGCATGAAGTGGAGCCCTTGGGGACCCATCAAACTAGCCAAGTGATTTAGTCAGGGACACCAGGATAATAATGCACCTTGGTTAATTGCACCCTGCCGGGAGCATCATTTTTGCTCCTGCAATAGAGCAGGGATGCAGGCTGGTGCCTGTGTTCTCTGTCCGTCGGCTTACTGCAGGACAGGCCAGCTTGTTGTTGCAGAGAAGGGGGGTCACAGGGAAACAAAGAGGGCACAACTCCACTGATCTCATGGTGGAGAAGACCACACAAGGTATAGACGTACCTGTGCAGCTCGATGGCTCAGAGACAGAAACAGCTTTAGCAAACCTACCAGGCAGAGCGCAGTTTGAGACTGCTGACCATGGTGCAAGCTTGGAAGCAGCCATGACCAAGATCCCTCCTGAGATGTGTCACCACAGATGTAAGGAATGTGTGCTGGCTGTGATGGGGAACAGATTAAGCATGGATTTACACCCAGAGTGTGCCAGTCTAATTCGGAAAGACTGTTGGTCCCTTGTGAGTGCACCAGGACGATGGGGATTATCATGCTTGGCCACAAAAGTCTTGCCCACAGTAAGGAAAATCAATCTGGATCCAAAACAGATAGGCATTTAATGTGAATTTGTTAAACCATATTAAAGCTCTGTTTTGGCATTTTTAATCAAAAGCACTTTTAATGTTCTTAGACTTCATTACCTCACCAAGTGAATTGGTCTGAACTTAATTTCAGAATTTTTTAGACCTGAATTAGAATATCCACCCAGAAATTGAATTAAGTTTCGATATACACTTCAAAAATAGTTTTGGATTCATTTCCATGAGAGCACAATGTGTGGACCGAACTCTGATCAGTGGAGTTACACCAGTGAAGTGAGAGAGTTGTCAGTACTGCTGGCGCTGGAGGAGTTTGGATTCAAACAGAGCCTGCCAAAATTATTCCTCTTAATAGATTTTCACTTTCCATGCCTTTTCACTTAGTTTATTTTCAGAAGCCGTCTCTGTGGTTATAACTAGTGATGTTTTTTAGGAGTGTAGTAGCCTGTAGAAAATTTGGCCTGGTATGTTTTTGAGGAAGATAAAGCTTATGCCCATTAATTACACAAAAATAATTTTTCATACATCCCACACCGAACAGCACCAAGGTCTCGCACATTAATGGGGCTAGCCGTTGTGACTAGATAATCTAGAAGTTCTGAAACAGTAAAAGTTAAAGTATCCATTGCTCTTGTTGTGACGGTTTCTTGAACTTTCACGAATTAAGTCCATAAAAATTGTTGGTAAATTAGAGGCTATCAGGTCGTTTGTAGCAACATGTGTACAGCCACATTTACAAACAACTCTGAAATGTGCCATTTCCTGAAAAGAGACGTTAAGGGGACGTCATCACTTGTCACAATTGTTGCTGTTGCCAAAGAAGTTGGTCTGTCAGCTCGACCTTTAAACCACTGTTAGGATACTTTTGTGTAATCAAGATTTGCATCTTCAGAATGTCAGTAGAACAAAAGCTACTGTTGTCCTGACTCAGCTGAGTAGCACTCAAAGACTTGGTGCTTAGCTGCTGACAAAACTTCAAGTCCAATTTAAGACAAGAATGTGTTTTATTCACAATTATGGTTAGTTTACATCTTTACCATGTAATTCTATCTATGCTGATGTTTCTTCCTCTTTTCTTGCCACCAATGGAGCGGCCACAAGCTGTTTTGGTGTTTATGCAGATTGTCTTCCCACTTGTCTTCATGGGCTTCCCACTTGTCTTCCTTTAAAAAGGAACACCAGATTGAGAAAAAGAGAAATTGGCAGTCCTCAGTTTAAGAGAAGACTGAGAATAGGGTTAAACATGAACTTTATTAATTCAGGAACTGAATTTGTTAAATGAGTACATCTTCTGTAAGGAAAAAAAAAAAGGTCTTAAAACACTTTACACTTTCTTGGTAAGGCATTGGAGTCTCCAAGTAGTTGTAATTAAGCCCCTTTTGTATGGCCAGTGTATTTGTAAAAATGAACATAGAAGCAAAAGCAAATCAGACTGTTGTAGTTTTATTCAACTGTTTGTTACTCTGGAGCACTCTTTATTTATTTTTGTTTACTGATCTGTCTCTTTTGCCCTGCATTGCATTTTGCAGAGATGTTTATATAAGGAAAAATTAGACTTAGCAGTATTCTGCATTCACTTCACGTGATGTAAATAATTGCACAAAGTGCAGAGGTCCAGAGTAGCCAGACTACCAACAGCTGGATGAGCTTGGGCATAGGCAGAGCTTAATTTTTATGCTGAAGAAGCTGACATGGAGAGAGCAAGGAGATGAACAAGTAAAAGCTCCATACACAGTCCCTACCTGTGTGTCGGTGACAAGTGGGCAGCTCTCCTCTACCTGTCCTACGATGAAATGATGCACACGGAAGTTTGACTTCTGTTCCCTGAATAGCTGTGTAATTTTTATGAGATTGTACAACATGTCTGAGCTATGGTTCCCACTCCACTGAAATGATGTAAATGGTTGCATCCCTCTATTTCAAGAAGTCCAAAGTGGCCTTTGGATGTGGGAACTGATAAAGTGCTTTGAGATCAGTAGATTGGACTATGCCGTAGCAGCTCAAAAGACTGTTTTACATTGTGCATTTTCTGGCCTGTCTCTGACAAGCCCACTTTCTGCCACTGTTGTGCAACTAAGGGGGGGAAACAGCTGTTTTACCATGGTGTTAAATCAGCTACTACCCACTGTGTTGAAGTCTCACAGCTGGCAACAGCGAAGGAGGAGAGACAGTCTTACGTGCTATAAGCGATACCTGCTTCTTTCTCATCGGTGTATACAGGAGCAAATCGCACGCTTCCTCTGCAGATCTATGACACATTGTCTAAAATGAATTCCTTTTGGGAATAATAGGCTTATTTCTGGGGCAGATTTCTGGTATGTTTTCCCAAGAAGCTTCACATTTCTGACAGAGGACGTGCCAGGGAGTCAGGAATCTGATGTTTCATTTTTAGGCTTTCATACTGAATGCATCTTCGGGCTCCTGGGGTCTTCTCACAGTATCGCACCCTCAAAAAGAAAAGAGTCTTTGGTGGGGGTCAGTCCTGTGTCCTGCTCACGGTGCCTCGATGCTGGTAACTCCCTGGAATGACGGTCTAATACTGACAAACACAGCGTGAAGGTAATGCTTATGTGAGCGTTTAGATCTTGCAGAGTACGGAAAACCAGGTCATTCGGAGATTATTTAAAAGTACACTTTGTTACCCAGCATAGTCCCTTACATTTTGCCGGAGTAGGCTCCCTCCTTGCTGAGTAGTGACCCCTTCAGGAAAAAACGAGCTACTGCCACCGGTAATACCTCCCCATCGCCAGCAGTACTTCAGTGAGATCTGCTTTCTCTCCCCGCCCTGGATGGGGCTTATTCCCTCATTTTCTGTTCGGCAGATTTGAGAAAGGATGTCAAAACGCCGTGTATCAAAAAATCCAAAATGTAGCTGAAATGCGTCGTGCAGCAGGCATCTTCTGTAACTTTTTTTATCAAGAATTGTACTCATGTCTTTTCTTTTTCCCCATGGTTTGATTTGTTCACTGATGCTGTATCACCAGGCCACTTAGGAAGTCTAATTTTTTGCCTTATTGTTTTCCAGTCGGTGTTGTTCACTCCTCTTATTTTACCATGGAGACAGATCTTACACAAGCATTGGGGTTTTTCTGTTTGTTTCAAAGTCCAGATGTTGAAAACCCAGTATCACTTGTTAACCACTGCTTTCTTCAACAGCTTCTTGCTCCAGGACAGTATCTTGAAAAAATTGAACCCTAAAATTGAGCCCTAAAATTTTCAGCCACAAAAGATGATGAACTCAATATATGTTGGGTTTGGAGTGTTTTTCTCTTTCGGGCCTGACTCAGGAAGATTTTTCGAATGTTTTCAAACAATACTGAAAAACAATTCTATAGCATCTTTTGTGCATGGTGATCATTGCAAATGTTTTTGCAGCCTGAGGGACATGCAGAATAGTCTCAAGAGAAGGAGGAATCACTAAGAACTGCTAAGTAGCAATCCTAGTTTTAGGCTCTGGTTCTACCAGTTTTTCCACGATGCATGACCATTCCAAGCACACAGGGAAAACTTTCCATCGTGAGATTTCAAGTAGTTTGTGCAGATCTTTTCTGTAACTTCTCAGAGTATTGCGTTTTCCACCTAATGGTGTAAGTGCATCTCCTACAAATAATGGTTATCTGCACCAGCAGGGAATATGGCTCAGGTTATCTGGGCAACTATACGGACAGATTCTTGAAGTTTTCCGGTGATAGTGGAGTTCAGTTTGGTGTATTTGCACTGCTACCAGTTATTTTAAATCTGTTCCGGGTATGGCTGTATCAGGTGCAGTTTCATTTATGAGCTGCAGCAAAGCTTTACCTGACCAAGTCTCAGTTGTGAGAACTGGTGGCTCTGGCATCAGCCCCATGAGAGGATACAAAAGTAGGAACGGACCCACGCTGAGAATACGGATTGTAAGCGCGACCTCCCCGGGGGCAGGATCCCCTTGCAAAGCACCAGGTGCGGGAGAGCACGCTAGCCTTGCAAATCCCCCTTCCCTTGAGCACC
>NW_009208778.1:0-2969 GCF_000690835.1 Fulmarus glacialis
TGCCGACTGCATGCGTGTGCTCCAGCCCAGCGCGCACCTCCGCGGGTGGTATAAGATCACTAATAAAGGCCGGGTCCCGTTCTGCTCTCGTTAGCTTCTGGTCTCCTTCTGTGTGTTTATTGATAACGGGAGTGTTGTCAAGTGGGAAACGGCACAGGTGTTGAACGGGCCTGAATACTTTCAGTACTTACTACTGGTATTAATAAACGTAGAGAACTAGAAATGAATGAAAGACCAGCACGTGATCATGTAGAGTGTTTTTCCCTTTCGACTACTACTTGCTTCATTTTGATTGGTAATAGTAAACTGACAGTTTGCTTGTAAAATGCATGATGATCTCTAGCATCCTAAGGCTTACCCTTCAGGTGCTTCAGGAAAGTGTATGGTGTTGGAATTCAAATAATACCTTTATTTAAAAGCTTTTATGAGTTCTGAATTTAGGTTTTGTTGGTTTTTTTATATACTAACATTTGTGTAGACCCTTTACAATCTTTTTAAAGAATTGACTGTGAAATAGTATTATTGAAATGGAACCGTTATTCTTCAGTTTTGCAGAGAAGAGATCTAACAGTCAAGCTTAGTTATTTTCTTGAGGATAGACTTGACTTGAGTGTCGTCAATGAGAAGAAAAAGTATTAGAAATTCCAGAGAAGATGCAACAAGGGTTATGTATGTTCCACATGGTAGGTTGCAGAGAGAAATTTTTAGGAGGAAGAAAACCAAACCAGCCGTCAGTTCAGGTGCAAGCTGACTTTCATCCAAAGACCACATTAATTATATCAGTGAGGTGCTGAGTCTAAGTAAACACTGTTTTTCAGCAGATGCTGTAATAAAATAATTTCCTATGGATCTGACTTGCTTCTGGCCATGACAGAGTAAACTTGCATCATCCTGGAATTAGATGTGTAGATATTTGGAGGAACTCTCTTCCCATTTATATGGGAACACTGACCAACTTCCAACTAAGGCCTTTATGCATTGTATATATTAGTTTAAATGTTAGACCTGCTCAGTTTTCTCTAAAAGCTAGCTTGGCCTTTGGAAGAGGTGAGATCACTAATTCCATTGAATTGGAAAGAAGGTAAGAAATTGTCAAATGACAATATTTTGTTCTGGCAGTTCTGTGTTTATGGAGCTTTCTTTGAAACTAAACCTGAAGTGATACTTAGATAGGCTTTCTGTTTTTAAAATTAAGAGGAGAGCACACTGCTCCTTTTCACCCCTTTGTTTTCTTCTTCCTTCCTTTCTGCAGCTGACACGTATGTATTTGAAATATATCAAAATGTTTTTCCCAATAACCTATCTAACCTGAGTTTGTTGTATGTTTCCTAGTAGGTAATGTCTTCTACATTGCTGGTAATTTTTGTTATCCTCCACTGCATCCTTCTAAACTGGTATATGTCTTTGTAGAGACAGGGTGTGCAACAAAGACAGCAGTACTCTAGTGGAATCTTTTAATACTGACTAGTGAAGGGACAACTTGGTATGTCACTCACTCTTGCCTTTAAATATTCATGTTTCCTGTCTTTCCATGTTTCCAGCATGGACAGATGACATGATGATTGTCATTTGCTGTAGTCTGTAGATGTGTTTCTGCAAAATTGCAACTAATGTATTGTTTCTTGGCATCCTCTGTTTTTGTGGTTTCTTACTCTTGCTTTAAAGTAATATGTTTTACTATCCATGTTGGATATGGTTCTTTCAAGATGATTGTAATTTGGCCCCTAAAATATAGTTGCAGTCCCTTGTATCTCAGTATCATTTACAGATTTAGTAAGTGTAGTCTTAATTCTATTGTCAGGAAGAATGTTTAGAGTTGAAAAATCTTTTTTTTACGGAGTTAATAGAAAATTTGTCCTTCGTAAAGTACCAGGGTGTATTTTTGCAGGTTCTTGTTAAACTACAACTCTTTCTCTGAAAGAAGTTACCCTTTATAAATACTGAACTGAGTTCAGGCTGGTCCATGTTCTTCCTGCGTGTTTCATTCCTCTTTTCTTACATAGTCATAGGAGCTGCTATTGGGGTGGGGAAGTGGTTGGGGAAAGGAAGGGCACATGTTGTCTCTCGCTGGGTAGTTATAATGTAAAGTTTATTTGGAAGCTGTTAAATGTGTGATTAATTCTAGCTCATACTAGTGTTTTGAGTACTAAACAGGTTTCTTTTTCCCCCTACAAAATTTGCTAGAAGTCGTCATTACTGCAAATAACAGGTTAATGTTTTCCTGGTAAATTGTTTTTAGTAACAATTGTTGAAGTTGGTGTTGAGCACTTTCCAGCTTACGCATTTTTTTTAAGCCTAATTATGCTTTAATGTTTGGAGAAAGAAGAAAAACCAAAATCTACTCTCTAGTTTGGACAAACTTAAATTTTTAAATTAAAGCAGTTTAACAAATGACCTATAATTTGTAGTTGGAAGTTTGTTAGAAATATGATAGCTGATGTCTGAACTAAGAAGAGAAGGAAATAAGGGTTGGACCCACAAACAGGTTTAGAGACATTAGGCTCCTAAATCCCAAATTGTAATCCTCAGAATCTCTGTTGTCATCTCACCCTGTAGCTCTGTTTTCAAACAAAATGTGTGTCTAGTGTCTCTCTCCTGTAGCGGCCGGTAGCAGGTGCTTAGGATGTACTGAAAAAAGAAATTGGAAAACAAATACAGTGATGCCTTCGCTTTTGCATTACCTTTCAGTAGTCAGTGATTTAAATAACTGATGGTCTGCCTCTAAGCTGTTGAGTTCAGTAACTATCAAGGTATCTGACTTCCATTATTTCATCTAATTCTTTTTTGAGCATGCTTGAACTTCTAGTCTTTTTGGCATCTTGTGGCAATGAATTCCCAGATTTAATTATGTTCTACATAGCAAAGGCATTCCATTTGGTATTGTTTTCACCCTAATATTCAGTTTCATCATGTACCTCCTTATTCTTACATTATGTGCATAGTCAGTCATTCTGTATTTACCCATTCCT
>NW_009208778.1:3000-25794 GCF_000690835.1 Fulmarus glacialis
TTTTAAACACCTCCTCATGTCACAGAAATGAGCAATTTTATTGCAGGCACAATCCCTATGGGGATCTACAGTCAGGGCATTCTTTATGCTTATCTCTCTCTGAGGAATTTGATCGCCTCTGTTTGCACAAAGCAATGTGAGTACGTTCTTGTACTGGGTTTAGGAGTTAACTTCCATCATAGCCACAGTGCTCTAGATTTGTGGCTAAAACAGCGTTGATAATGCACCAGTGTTTTGGCTGTTGCTGAGCGGTGCTTGCATAACATCAAGGCTATCTTTTTCTCACCCTGCCTGCCCAGCGAGTAGGCAGGGGTGGGCAAGAGGTTGGGTGGGGACATAGCTGGGACAGACGACCTGAATTGTCCAAAGGGATATTCCATACTGTGTGTTGTCATGTTCAGAAATAAAAACTGAGGTAGAGGAAGAAGAAAGGGTTTTTTTGGTTCCAGGGTATCTGCTGTTTGGAGATTGGTGGGACATTGGTCAGCCTGTGGGATGTGGTGAACGATTTCCTTTTGTTTGCTTGTGGGTTTCTTTTCCTTTCTTTCCTCTATTAAACTGTCTATATTTCAACCCATAAGTTTTCTTACTTTTGTTCTTCCTGTTTTCTCCCCTGTCCCACTGTGGTGGGGGGTGAACAAGCGGCTGTGTGGCTGCTGGCCAGGATCAACCCACCCCAAGACTTTGTGCAGACACCTAAAAACGTGACTGAAGGAAGAAGTAGCAGCGTGCTCTGGTTCTTTGGTAACAGTGCTCACTGAACCAGTGGTGTGAAAGATCCCTATGCCCTGTGTTCCTTGAGGTTATTCTAGTTACTTGGTATAGAATATTCCTCTTGAAGTTGTACACAGCTTTGTATAGTTTATTGAAAATCCATTAGGCTAGGGAGAAACCAAGAAATACTTAATTAGGCTACAGTGGCTATGCTGGACTGATTGGGCATTTACCAGTTTGTCCTTACTGAAAGGACAGTTGGTGTTTTCTGTGTTTTATTCAGTTCATTAACATGTGGACTAGAGTTTGGTGGCCGGCCTCTAGCTGAGCACTTCTCTTTGAGATGCAAATTAAAACTCATATTCTTTTTCTGGCTTGTTAAATCTTGTTGATGCTAGAGAAGAAACAGGAAGGTGGAGAATGTTTTACCTAACTGATATTTTAGGGAGGGAAAAGTTGCTAGCTCTCCCCTTTCATTGTATGCTGAGTTTAGGATCGTAGCTTAGGAATATGGATTATACACCTCCCTAGACTTTCCCATCATTTGTTCTATGGCATGTATTTACTCTGAGCCATCTGTTACTCTTGCTTGCCCACAGGCATGTTGGAAGTTTGGCCTGAAAAATAAACTGGATCTGATATTACAGGCCTGAATCTTAATCATAAGCTGGTCATACAGTAAGAATAGATGATCATGGAATGATGGGTTGTTGGTTGAAGCATTTATCAGGTGATTTCTGGAGTAAATTTCAGTTTTCCAGTTGTAAACTGAATTCTGAGAAAGTTGTGACAATAAGTAGATGGGTTTGTACAGTAGTGACTGACTTGCATGCGTTCAAATATTTCTTAAAACATAGACAGAAACATTTCTATCTATATCAACCACTCCTTTCTTTGAAACTGGTGAAGACTGCTGAACTGAGTGGCTTAGTGAGTCTGTATTTGGAAACTGGATTCCGATTAATTTGTTCAAGAAATGTCAAGGCATTAATCTTAGCTGCTGCTGTAAGAGGGAACAATTTGTCCTCTCCTTGAAAGATTAGGGAAGAGTAAAGAGGATCTCTGAAAGTCCTCTCTTCCATTTCTTTCAAGAAATTTATTATTTGTGGTGAGTTGACCCCAGCCAGCAGCCAAATGCCCACCCAGCCTCTCACTCACTCCCTTCTGCTGCGAGACGGGGAGAAAATGGGAGATGTGTAACAGTTTCTTGGGAAGACAAACACCATAAGCATGGATGTGTGTCCCCTCCCTTGCTTCTCGTTTCCCTGAGCTTTTATTGCTGAGCATGACATCATAGGGTATAGAGCTGTGCTGCCTCTGAAGCATGAATATAAATAAAATGCTTGGTTATATAATTTTCTTGTTAGTGTGGCATTTTTGTTTATGGGGAGTCTTTAAAAGTTGATTCTGTAAATTTGAACAGTTTGTGTATCTGCTGTGCTAAATACTGATGATACTTGTTCAAAGGCTCTTGATTGTTAAATAGGAGAATCTCGACTAATACGTGCGTATTTCTCAGCTTACAGTACCATTTTACTAAAACACGTTTTAAGAAACTTTACATACATTCTAACAGAATATGACTGCATTTCTAGAAATGTAACCATTTAAAAAATTGCACAACTGGAAAAAATCCTGCTTTAACCTCCTCAGAGGTTAAAGAGACATAATGGGGCTATTTTCCTTTTCATTGTATCAGCCAAGAATAGTAACATTATGCTTCCATTTTTGTTCTCCTCCCCATTTTCTCATGGAATAAGCACACATTTCTGATGTTTACAAGCTTTGTGAAAAGATGGTCAGGGGTTTCCTCACTGTAGGAAACCATACAGGTGTCTTTCTCAAAGTATCTTCTTGCATGTATTGCCAACACTATAGGCAGTCAGCCCAGGAAGGGTGGGCAGCAGCTGTTAGTTTTGATTCTAGTTTGCACGCATTGTAATATTACAGGAATGCAGGACTACTTTTTTTTTTTAAGTTCTAATTCTAAACTAATAATAATAAATTATCAATTAGGAAGCGGTTATTTGCTGGTCATGAAATAGATGATGTGCTGTTTGAAGCGCCTACGTAGCATGTGAGCTCTGAAGAGAAGACAAGGGACTGTCTCTAATATTACTTTATGGGACTATGTGTCTATTCAATAGTTCAGTGTTGTTTAAATGTATTTTTAATTAACTTTTTTTTTCTTAATAGAAGGGTTAAAAGGAAGGATGCATGTTTTCAGGCTATAGGGGTGTCCTGGTTTCACGAGTTTTTCTCACTCTTACCCTTCCGATTCTCTCCCCGTCCCACTGGGGGTGGGGGGGAGTGAGTGAGCGGCTGCGTGGTATTTGGCTGCCTGCCAGGTTAAACCACGACAAGGGGTATACTTAAAAAGGTGCTCCTTGGATTTTTTTTCATAAATTTTTAGGCTGAAATTTTGGCCATTTTTTTCCTTACATCCTACCAACTTTAAATAACAGATTATAATAATTTATATTTAAGCCAAATAAAAAGTGGGCAGTTGTCTGCCTTGGGACAGCTTCTGGTATGTCTGTTACAACCTTGGGTTTCTTTACAACTCTCTTTGCAGGGGAGGAGGTAGTATTGCCTCCAGGCAGTAGGAGGAAGGGAGCACCCCCAAAAGGTACCTGGAAAGCCAGGGTGGTTTAGACTGTGCTTTCAGCTCTTCCTCAACTGGAAAAGCTTGTCTTGATAGGTTGATTTTTGGGAAACTGTATGCATCTTCCCTGCACTTCAGTATTTGACCATGTTATGTCAAACAGCAAGCTCTATTTTGAATGTGCCTCTGCTTTTCTGATAGGAAATACAAACTTCCACTTTTTTAACCCCTGAGCTGGACTGAACCTTCAGTGTGCCGTAATGTGGATCCAGTAAGAGAGGGCTGCTAGACTGTGAGGGGTTCATGCATGTGAATGTACGTTTGGAAAAGTAAATAAGCTGACAGAGACTTTTAGGAGGCATGTTAGAAAGACTGAGGGGTAGCATAGTGCTAACAAATAAATGGTTGTCTTATGGAAGACATTGGTCATCGGCAGAGATGATCGGTAAGTCATCTGACTTGGAAGACTAACCAGAAGTCACTTTGAAAGAGGAGGCATGTCAGGATTTCTTTTTAGCTGTTTTATGCAGAAAGCAGGAATTAGCTATCCAGTAATTGATAGCCCTCAAAATGCCAAAGTGTGGTCAGAAAACAGAATTGGTAGAATTTGTCTGTTTTACGGTGTGTAGATCTGTATGTTTTGTGTGTGCCTTACAGTTTGGGGATTTGGGAAAAGTTATCTTGGTTATTTTGTGTTCTTAGAGAGTTTTGTTAAAAAGCATGAAGCTCTGTGTATTCATAAATCATGATGTTTCTCAGGAAATCAGGAGTTACTGGGGACTGAGAGTCTTTGGCAGTTTGGTACCGCCACATTGGTAAGAAAAGCTGGATGGAGACTTTTAGGACTGATGTTAGAAAGATTGAGGAATAGCATAGGGCTAAAATCTACTCAAACTTAGCAAAGTTTAAATATGTGTGTTTAATGTATTGATACAGGACTTAAATGCAGCAGCCTGGTAACTAATATTTAGGGAATGCTTATCTGTGACATTTTATTAGCATCTTCTTAGTATATTCAGTATATATTTTTAGAGAGATGAATTTTGCATAAAATGCACAGCTTCCAGCTCCCAACTGCTGTGTATTATTGGGAAGATATTTACTATATCTTTACAATGGAGTGTGCACATGATCATAATCCTGACCCAGACTGGCCAGGTCCAGGTTCCGTACTATATGACGTCATGCTCAGTATATGAACTAGGGGAAAGCTGGCCAGGGGGCCGCTGCTTGGGGATGGCTGGGCATCGGTTGGTGGGTGGTGAGCAATTGCATCATACATCACTTGCTTTGTATATTCTTTTATCATCATTATTATTATTATTATTACTATTTTATTTTATTTCAGTTATTAAACTTTTCTTATCTCAACCCACAAGTTTTTTCACTTTTACTTTTCCAGTTCTCTCCCCCATCCCACTGGCAGAGGGGGAGCGAGCGAGCGGCTGTGTGGTGCTCAGTTGCCGGCTGGGATTAAACCACGACATAGGCACAGGTCTTCAGAAATGTTTTCACATTGTTGATTTTCTATCCAAAATCACAGCTGGTTTTGGAGAGAAAAATGTATGTGCATGTGCCTAAATGCCCTGGAGGAAATGGGCTCTAGGCTTTGTGTGGTACTTCTCTGTCTGTAAGCATAGTAGTGTCTGCTTACGTGTGTGTTGTAAACATAACCACAGTAGACAGGTGAGGTACTCTCATAGTAAATTACATAGGTATGAGTCCGTAGAGTTCTTGGGGGCAGTATTCAGACTGCAAATTTTCCTGTACAGATTCCCTGGGATGCATGTGGGGATCAAGATGAGAATAGTAGACCTTTTAACAAACAATTTGTCAAATTTATTCTGTAATGAAGCTGAAGACTTTTTTTCTGCTTTCCGGTCTTGCTTCCAGTTGTTTAGGAGCTCGACCTTAGACCTGGGTAAAAACAGCCTTTACATTCATTACTTTTAAGATTAATCTAGGCAAGGTAGGCAAACTTTGGTAGTATGTGTAGGGTTTGTATCTGCAATTATGCTTTAGGGGCCAGGATTAGAAACAGGTGGTTCCCCCCCACTGCCTCCTAAGGCTCAAGGGCGGGTGTGAGTGCTGAGTTTTCCAGAATAGTTTCCTCCAGAAGGCATGGACCAATGCTGTTTTCATAAGAAGCAGTGGCAAAAACATTCCTCAGCCCTCAGTTTGAAGTGGTCAAATGCTCCAGACTATCCCAAGATGTATTTGTAGGACTGAATATTTTAGTGTTGTAAGAGTGGAGATGGAAGGGAGGGAGTGTTGGAGAGGAGAAAAATTAAGCATATTCTCGTTTTTGAGCACAGTTTTCAATCCAATTCACTGATAATGAACAGAAGCTGTATGGTATCTTTACTATTTCTGTAGCATCTGCTGAAGGTTCATTGTTTAAATGAAGTTACATTTGTCCCTTCTCTTAAGCAAACGCATGCAAGTCAGGCTTGATTTGAAATATAAAAAAAATTAGTTAGTTATTTCCTTCTATGGAGAATGCTAAAGCAGAATTAACTAAATTAAGAATAAGATGTATCTACCATGAACAGTATGACTTAGGTATCCTAATTGTAGTAATTGGATACACAGTTTGGTATTCTGCACTTTCAGGTATGCGTCTGTTAAATAAATATATCCTTTTGGTCTTACTCTCTTTATGCTACTGAAGAAGCTGGAGGGTGAAGTAGAATTGCTTTCCTTCTGGTAGTGCCATTTCCCTTGAAGAGTCCTTTGGAGTTTGTTTTCTTCAGTGTACCAAAATTAAGAATATTCCTCAAAAGAAAATAAAAAGCAGAACCTGATCTTAGTAGTACACCAAGCTCAGGAGTCAAGCGTAATTTATCTTGTCTTTTGAAAGCTAATTATTCAGTTAATTTTACTTGCTTCCTGAGCTTTAGATATCCCACCAGTAAACTTCTATTATATGCATTGGTATTTCAGTTAATTAAAGATATTTTGTATTATCCAAAAGTGATTTCGTATTATAGCTTTATTATTAAAAAAAGTTAATAAAAATAAGTAAAGTAATATTGTTGTCCTGCCAAAGTAGAGGTCCAGTTTATTAATTTCAGTGGTATTAATCTGAGTCGTTATCTCTTCTGCTCATGGGATGTTACTAGCTGATTCCAAAAAGACATTTGTATTTTCACCGTATGTCATAGTTGTCTATGTCCAGGCATAGCTGTGTGTTTTCCATGAGAGATGTACCTGACTGCACACTGAAGCTGATACTGTTCTTGATAATTCCTCACATTAATCTGCCTTGGTTGCATAAAGGTGCTCACACAGGTTTGTATAGATAGTATTTAACAAATCTTTCTAGAAGAGCTGTAATGTGATGATTTTTACCTCTTTCACAATTAAGTTACACTTAAATGCTTCTTGTATAATACCATTAGCTATATCTTTGCAAGAACATTTTTCCAATATGATTACTTTCTGGTTCTTGCTTTTCTTCTTGGGTTGCTGAAGGATTTTGACATGTAGACACATCCATTCTCTCCCTTTATGTAATGTAAGGTCAGTTCACCCTCCCA
The DNA here is from genome assembly GCF_000690835.1 of Fulmarus glacialis. NCBI lineage: Eukaryota > Metazoa > Chordata > Aves > Procellariiformes > Procellariidae > Fulmarus > Fulmarus glacialis. Next base: position 9,859 of record NW_009208778.1, read on the forward strand.
GATCACTTTCACTAATGTTTTGAAGTGAAGTGTTACAGGACACCTGATGTTCTGAAAGGGCTAATGTACCTGTAAACTGTTCTCCTGGGAGAAGGCGAGGGAGTGGATGACCAAGAAGCAACTCCCCGGCATGGTTTAGAAGCAGTGCTAGAATGGGAAAGCTTGTTTTGGTAAGCTTTTCTTGTGACCATCTTCAGACCTTTTGTGGTCTTTGGTACGGTGGAAGTATAATTAAGACCCATTGGTGGCAAGATTCTGAGTCTGCTCAAAAACATAAGAGAAGCATATCAGAGATGGAAAAGCAGACGAATACCCGTGGAGAACTACAAGGACATTGCCAGGTGCAGAGATGCAGCTGGAAAAGCAAAAGCTCAAATTGAAATTGGTCACAGATGTCAAAAAATACAAGAAAGAGTTCTTCAGCATAAACAACAAGGAAAAACAGGAGGAAAATATTGGCCTGCTGTGAAACAAGAGAGATGAATTAGTCGCCAACAACGCTGAAAAGGCAGAGGTTCTCAACACTTTCTTCACCTCTGTCTTTACCAGCACTGTTGGGCCCCAGGCCTTGGGAACAAAAATCCAGGTTGATGCAAGCACTGATCCACCGTCAGCGAAGGAAGAGTTGGTATGTGAACTATTACAGGAGCTTGACCCCTACAAATCGATGGGCCCTGGCAATATCCACCCGAGCGTGCTAAGAGAGCTGGCTGACATCATTGCAAGGCTGCTCTCCATAATCTTTGAGAAGTTGTGGAGATCAGGGGACGTCCCAGAAGCCTGAAAGAAGGCTAATGTCACCCCCATCTACAAGAAGGGCTTAAAGAAGGATCCAGGAAATTATAGGTCCATCTTACTTCAATCCCTGGGAAAGTTACGGAACGAATCCTCCTGGGGACTATCACAAGTCAAATGAAGCACCTGACTGGGAAAAGCCAGCATGGATTCACCAAGGGCAAATGGTGCTTGACAAACCTGATCACCTTCTACGATAAAGTAAGCTGCTCGGTTGATGGGGGGCGAGTGGTGGACATTGTCTACCTGTATTTCTCCAAGGCTTTTGATACGGTTTCCTACAGCCTCCTCCTAGAGAAACTGATGCATTACAGTCTAGACAAGTGGTCCGTGCAGCGGGTGGGAAACTGGCTGATGGGTCGCACCCAGAGGGTGGTGGTAAATAGCTCCTCTTCAAACTGGCAACCTGTCGTAAGTGGGGTCCCCCAGGGATCGATATTGGGCCCAACGCTGTTTAGTATCTTCATAAATGACCTGGATGATGGGATCAAGTGTACCCTGATGAAGTTTGCCAGTGATACCAAACTGAATGGGGAAGTGGACACTTTGGAAGGGAGAGCCATCCTGCAGGAAGATCTGGATAGGCTGGAAGAGTGGGCTAACAAGAACCTTATGAAGTTCAACAAAGACAAAGGTAAGGTCTTGCACCTGGGAAAACATAATCCAGGAGTGCAGCACAGGCTGGGAACTACCTAGCTGGGGAGCAGCCCTGTGGAAAGGGACCTGGGGGTGTGGTGGACAACAAGCTCAATATCAGTGAACAGCTACTGCTGCAGCAAAGAAAGCCAACGGGATGCTGGGTTGCATCAACAAGGGCATCATCAGCAAAGATAAAGAAGTCATTATCCCACTCTACTCCACGCTTGTCAGGCCACACCTGGAATACTGTGTTCAGTTTTGGTCCCCACTGTATAAGAAAAGATGTGGATAAGCTGGAGAGGGTCCAGAGAAGGGCCACAAAGATGATCAAAGGACTGGGAAGCCTGCCATATGAGGAAAGGCTGAGAGAACTGGGTTTGTTCAGCCTTGAGAAAAGAAGGCTTAGGGGAGAGCTTATCATCATGTTCCAGTATTTAAAGGGTGGCTACAAAGAAGATGGAGACGCCGTTTTTACAAGGAGTCACGTGGAAAAGATGAGGGGTAATGGTACAAGTTACTCCTGGGGAGATTCTGATGGGATACAAGAGGAAAATTTTTCACAATGAGAACAATCAGCCATTGGAGTAATCTCCCCAGGGAAGTGGTGGATTCCCCAACATTGGACACTTTTAAGATTCGGCTGGACAGGGTGCTGAGCCATCTTGTCTAGACTGTGCTTTTGCCAAGAAAGGTTGGATCAGATGATCCTTGAGGTCACTTCCAACCTGGTATTCTATGATTCTATGAAGATTACTTGTTATCACAGGTTGAGTAATGTTTAAAGGTTTGACTTGATCTGTGGAGAATGTTATTTTTAAAGCAGACTATGCACAACAGAGAAATACAGATTTTTTTTTTTTTTTTTTCTGTTCTTGCCTTCCCATTAGAGCTCAGAAGAAAGATAAAAGCTTTTGTCAGTGGTTTTCTGCTACAGTAAGCCTATTATGCTTGCTGATTATTACTTGTACAAATTTTTGTTTGCAGGTAGTCGCACAGTTGTACCTCTGTGCAGTAACTTCAAGTTGTTTATTCCATTAAAATTTTATTGTGAATCTTTAGCAACTGTTATAAGCAATTCTTTTACCTCCTGAAGCTGAGTTGCAAAGAATCTCTGTGGCCAGTAGTTAGCATTGGAGGCTTTATCCTTGTGTGTGCTTGCTGTTCACTACAGGAATGTGTTATGGAGACTTTCTTACTACCATCTGAACAGGTGCTCTAGCATGGTCTTAGCACAGCAGTTATGCAATTATGTATGCATTATTACAGTAGTTATTTTTGCTGAAGTGCATCTCACGTTCTCTCAGCCATCCTCGCTGAGATGCAACATGCATTACTTAGCTGTCGTTAGCCCAAAGGTTTTTTCTTTCTCTCACTTTCTATTGTTTTTCATCCTCCCTTTACTTCCTTTGGACGCATACATCCATATTTACCTTCCATACACCTCCTGCTTTTCCTTTAGTGACAAACTTTTCTGGAATGGAGTAAGGTGAACCCGCTGGGGTTGTTTTCAATCTCTGTTGATAGCACAGTGTGAAAGAGAGAGGCGTAGAGAGCCCCCTGTTAAGCTAAAGCAAAAAGAAACACACACATCCCTATCTTGTATTTGTGGCTCATGCCTAGTGTTTAAATGAACATACATGTTATGTATGTTGAAGTTGGAGATTCATTTATATTGCCTCTCCACATGAAAGGCGAGTCTTTAAGTCTCAATTGCTTGCGATGCAGTTTGTCTCTCGCTGCAGGGAATGAAAAAGTTAAGGTGATGGGGTGTAAAAATGCAGACATTTCTCAGTCTAACAATTGAACTACATCTTACGTGCTTGGAAAAGAAAGATGAGTTATTCTGAAAAAAGGGTTGGTTTAAATTTTGTTTGATTTTGGAAACGACAGCTATCCTTAGTAATGATCTCAAAGCACATCTAAAATGAACAGGTTATTGGGCCAAGCATCACACCAGAACAGTATCGGGCGTAATCACAGGGAATGCCTCTCCAGCTGATGCTAGCAGGAACAGTGTTAGGCAGCTGGTGTTTAATCCTATGTGCATGGCTAAGATTGCGAGAGAGAGAATCTGGAAAGGGTTAATACTGTATTGAATGCATGGCTTGCAATTCCATTATTTGTTTTTTTTTTTTTGGGGGGGGGGGGGGGATGTTAGTGACTTACATAATTGAGATCCTGAAATTGTCTCTTACACGAATGATGGCACACACAGGCACTGTTATGCCTCCTCATTATGCTAAAGCATTTGTTTGAATTCTGGTATTCACTGAGGTGAATACCATGTATCAGGCAGCCACTATTTCTTCCTGAATACACATTCCTTAATCTTGACATCTTGCTTTCAGAGATTGACCCGGTCTTGACTGGAGATCAGCAATATTCGACCCAGACAACTTGAGAGAATTCCAGTGTGATAGCTGAGCCTTTTGCAGAAAATTAGATGTCTGAAAGTGTACAATTGTTGCTACATCATATAACACTGCTTATAAAGGTGCAAAATACGAAGTTGGAAAATATTGATATTGTAGTATCTTGCTTTGGCCTGCTGTTTATGATTAATGTCCCAGACATTATTAAACCACTATTATCCCTGGCTGTCAACTTCGGTGCTTCGGTGCTGCTGTATTTGTACTGTTTGCATCAAACATGCTTGGATAAGAAGTTTAAGTGAATCTAATACAACTGTCCCTATTGTTGTAAAATAGCTTTTTCATCTAACGCTTTTATTTATTTCTTGAAAATGGCAGTGAGAAATACACACCAATAGAATGTGGTTTTTTTAAAATATTGAGACTTATTTGTGAATAAAATATGAAGCTTACCTTTGTGTTAATGAAGCTGCTGAGATTAATTGTAGCAATTCTAAAAGGTGTGCATGTCGCTAAAATTTAATGATTCAGGATTTATGTATTTTTATTCCTCTTGCACAGTAAAGAAGTAAAATATTCAGTGTGTGGATATATTTAAAATGGTTTAATGTGTCCTCACAGTCTTGCTGCTTTTGTGTTTGATTTAGATAATCCTGTGCTAATATTTATTTTAATGGTTTTTAAATGTCTTTAAAGTACAAAAAAAGTTACTGCATTGGTCTTTTTTTTTTTTTTTTTATTGCCTTATGGCTGGGATATCATTTGCCTTTTTAGCTTCCTTTTCATCTGAAACGATTCCACTTTGACAAGTGAAAGTAAAAATGCCATTTGATCCAAATACTATGTGGTCAATAGCAACCTGCTATTAATTGCCGATGTCTAAAGCCTCTTTTTCTTTATAATGTTCTTTGATTAGATTAGTAATCAATAATAACTTCTTCAGGTTTTATAAATGAGAAGTTTACATAGACAGCAAGAAACTTGTCAATAGTTTAAAGAATTATAGGCAATATAGGCAAAACCTGGTAACATGGCTTAATATTCCTTAAATAGTTTAAACTAAATGACTGCTGTGAGGTTGTAAGGGACCTGTAACACACCGACTGCTAGAGGCTACAGAAGCTGGTATTTTAGGATAGTGCAACTGCTGATTTTTACCCGTGGTTCTGTTAATACTCTGTTATTCCATCATTTTAGCTTGAAAATTAAGGTACCTACGTTTGAGCAATCCCCTGCTCTTAGCCCTACTAGGCAGCTGGCTTGTTTTGTTAAAGAGTATAGGAATTAAAATAAGTAAGTGTTAAAACAAAACAGCAACAACAAAAACTCTTTGACGAATATCTCTGTTACACTTCAGTGGAGAAGAGAAAGAGATGGTTCTGTTATTTGCTTATAGAAGAAAATAGGAAGGTCAAGAGTAGGAGAAAAACTTAAGTAGTTGGTAAAAATATGAAGTGGAAAACTTCTCTGGTAATGTTAGTTACCTTTGTAATATTGGTAGCAATTTTTTACATTTTTCAATTTAATGAAAAAAAACCCAACCCTTTTGAGATTATGATCCATGTTTACTGTTAAGTTTACTTTCAAACTATAAAGTCTGAATGGTTTCATACCTGAATTCTGAGTATAATCTGCTTTTATGTTTTACTTTCCCTCATAAAAAGTTTCAATGTTAAAATCACTTTTTTTTTTAAAAAGAGGTAAAATAGGCCTTAAAAGATACCGCCTCTCATCTTCACAAAGCTTTAGAAAGGTGGATATTGCTCTTTCGGCTTTATGGACAGAAGCTTAGTGGAAAGTTAAGTGTAAGAGGTGGGAAGTCTGAGATAGTGCTAGGAATCGTCAAAATTTGGTTCCTTTTCCTAAAAAACATTAGCAGAATGGGCCCAGATTGTCCTTACTTGATTGAAGGCAGGGGGTGGTATTTTTACCATGTAAAGTTGCACCGATCTTAAGGTTAAACTCCCATTCCGCTTGTCCCTCTACAAACATGAAGTAAGATGGTACCTATTCTCACACCTTTTTTCGAGGGGGGAAATGGGCAGAAGAACAGCAAAAGTTCATCTTGCATCTCTGTATGTGGGCCCTGGTAAATAGGATTTAATCGCTGCTGCCTTTTAGGTTCTTGTTCCAAAACTAGCAGAGCTTAGCGGGATCATTTGGTAGTACAGATGTTTTGGATCAAGCTGCAGGCAAACAGGTATATTTCTGTCAAATCAGAAGGAATTAGTTACCCTTATGGTGGCTGCGGGAAGATAAGCAGTAGCTAGTCCACTGTAAAGGCAGTGTGATGCAGGCAGGTATCTACATCAGCAGCCTTTATGTGAAAGCAGGTAACTAATTTTTTTTTTTAAGCAATTGTAAATTTACGCTGCATCTCATAGGGCCGCAGCATTTTTGACGCAGCATTTACAGCTGGTTCTACTATGTTGCAGAATAATAGCATAAGTTCTTAATCTTTCACGTTAACAATAGAGTAATTGCTCCTGCTTTCTAATTGATGGCTGGTTTTGTTTTCTTGTGGTGCCCTGGTGAGGGCAGGTGTCATGGACCAGAAGCGAAGGGCACAGGGAGTTTGCCTGCAAGTGAGGTGCAGAAGCCTTGGGTGGCTGCTCTGCCCAACCAGCCCCCTCTGGGACCGGCAAGTTCTGAAAGCATGCGTGGAGCAGCATTTATTAATATGAGCTCAGCTGTAGGGCTTTGGGGTTGGATTTGGCTCTTTGGCCAAGCCTGCAGTCAGGGTGCCCTTACTTGAATAAAGGAGTAAGAAACACTCCATTAAAACTTGATTTTCTAACAAATGGACCTGCTGGAGATGCTTTAAAACCTTGTGTGTGTGAAAAGTGAACTTTTCAAAAGTGTGTTCGAATTTTCATAAATTACTGTGCATGTTATTTCAGAAAGGACAACTAAGATAATATTACAATTATGTTGTCATATGTTATTGTAAAGGACCATAAATCTATGGAAAATGGTTTCTACAGATTGACCCAGTTTTATACACTATATATAGGTATAAAACAAATAGGTAAAATGCAGTGATCTTTAATAGCTAATGGCGATGCTGTCATTGAAGCAGTATGAGAGTGATTTACCATTTTTGTTGTGTTAAAACAAAAAAGGTCGGGTTAGATTCCCTCAAATTTTGGACACGCTACTTGTATACTGGTGGCTATAACATTCACAGGCCATTTTCACTAGGAGCTACGCTGGTATGAATTACATGTCGTCTATCCGCTGAACATCTCAAGAACTGCAGTGTTGCTTGGCTCTGTCGTCTTCTAGGCTTGAATTTGAACATGTCCTCCCTATCCCCGTCACAATTAAAGATTTTATATTTCCACATTTTGTAGTTTCATCATTATAACATTTGTCTCCAAAATATCAGCTGTTGTGATAGCTGTTCTCAAAAAGCACCTTAATGCAAGGTGGGCAAACAAGCAGACCTGACAAGCCAGTGACATTTCTCTGCCTGTGACTGGAACCCTGCGTCTGGGCTTGCTTTTGTGCTGTATTGCAAAGCTGATAGCTAAAATACAAATGTGGTCATTAAATGAAGAAAAATGTTAAGGGTAATTAGATTAAAGCAGGGAGTTCTCTACAGTATATGACTGTGTGTGGGGGGAAAAAAGTCATTTTATTAACTCTGTTTTAAGTTATTTAAATTCTGGATGGCCGATGGTCTTCAGGCATGCTAAGAATGATGCAGATCATTAGGTTTGTAATGGTATCATTAATTGTTTCAAAAATAATCTATATCTATCTGCTACTATCAGAAACTGTATCTGTGCATTAGTGTTCATTAAACGATTCAGCAGTGGGCACCTTTCAAAATTAAACAACTTAGAGAATAGTTTCAGTAAAAGGCTTGGAACGAGTACAAGTTCAGATGGAGAACAGCTGTGTTTTGCTGTATAGATACGAGCCTGTTTCACACAGGAAATAAGACCACGCAGAAATAGGCTGTAGTCCCGGAGAGAGCCCTGCGCTGTGCAAGTGTGTGTGTATGCTCCCAGTTGTGCGATGAAAACATCCCGGGCATACTTTTTTCAGTTTTCCGGTAGCTCTTTTATTCCCTTTATCTCTTATAATAGTTCAGTGCTATGCGTATTACGATCTTTTCTTCCTGTCATAATTTTTTTTGCCTGTTTTGCTGGTTAAAAACGGCTAAGCAGTTGTCAGGAAGGATGTCCCTGCATCAGTGCCGGAGGCTGTTAATGACCTGAAAGCGCCCAGTGTGGGCTGGTGCAGAGAAAATCTTCCCGTAGGTTGTAATTGCTTACTGCTGTTGGGAGCTAAAGTTCAGTTACATAGATTTCACTGTAATACTCTCGTGTTAGTGGTGCTAAAGGAATAACTGCCACTTGCCTCGTTGTTGGTAACTTTTCCTTAGGGCGGAGAGAGAAGAACAACGTGCTGAGTGACCTTGGCATGTTACCATGTCTTGCCTATGCTCTGTGCCTTTCACCTCCCTTCTATTGAATCTTGATTATCAACATTTTGAGAGAGATTTTAACTTGTTTAATTGAAGTGCCAGCCAAGTTTGCGTGCTCAAAAAGGTCTTTCAAGTTCGTGATGCGAGTTTGTATTTATAGCATTAACAAAGCCATGTTATTTGTTTTGTTCTCATCTAGGTGCTTGAACTGGGATTTAATTTCTCATCCTATGGATCACTGAACGAGTAACAGATGGCCTTGCCTCGTCTTACAGGCGCTTTACGCTCCTTTTCAAATGTCACTAAACATGAGGATTACAGTGAAGAATTAGCTGACTTAACGGTAAAGATTTTTTTCTTTTCCAAAGCATAATTGTAAAATATTAGTTGTGTTTATATAGTAAGAATTGTTTGCTTTCTTAATTTGCATTGCTATTTTATAAGAGCAGGCAAGCGAGACTGGGCAGAGTGTGTATAGTTTCCTGTGCATTCCTTCATAGTGGCCTCACTCAGTCAAATTTGCTATAGTTTTGTGATTTATGCTAGGCCCTTACAATCATAATGTGCTATATGGGTAGGGTCGGTTGGCTGTGTTAGTACAGCCCTGTTATTTCGTGTTTCAGGAAGTTTTTTAAGTTGGGCTGGGCTGGTATGTTTTTAGCTCCAAGCTTATGCAGAGCTGGGAAGCCAAGCGTTTCCCTTTGAATATTAAGTTCACCTCGGACTTTTGTTGGGGGATGTTTAGAATAAATTTAGTAATACTGAATTTAGGTACTTTTTTTTTTCCCCAAGAAATAATGCGTTAAAGCAATAGATGCGTTGTGGGAACCTGTAATGTTAAATGAATTTGGAATCTTGGGAGCTGTAAATCTCTTGAAGTTGCAAAAGTTTGGCTTTAGAGGGAATTCCACCTTGGAAGGAGTAAAGTAGTGAGAGAGCGCGTGTGTGTGTGTATCTTCCTCCTTCCTTACGCACAGGAAAGGGTGTAAAGAACAGGTAATAGGGAAATCGCTTGACTACATACTGACTGAATGCAACTGGAAAGAAGGGTTTTTATCTGGTGTTTACTTTTAAAGGAACCTCCATACACTAATTTGAAATGAATTAAAAACACCCAAATATTTTGCATTTTCAGACTAAAAGATCAAAACTACATGAACAGTTGCTGAAGTCTGATCTTACTTGGAAGAAGATAATAAAGTTTGTTGATGACAATTTGGACAAAAAAGAACACCAAACTGTAAATGGTGATTTAAAAACTATATTACAAGCTGCAAAACAAATAGGTATGTTTTCATTCTCTAGTAGTCTAATAATACACTGTTTTGTTGGGTGATTTTTTTTTTTTAAGCTGCTTTCTGCCTGCATACTTTGCATACTGGTACAATTTTAGTTCTACCTTGACACCAGACTTGCCCTGAAATACCTTTGAAACTCCAGTTAATCTGATATGTATATGCACAATTTGGTTTTCTGTTTTATTTTGAAGTATGATTCCGTTGTTATGTGGATATTCTTGCTTTTTGATAGTGTTGTTGTGTAGTGTGTGGTATGGTTTGTGATCGACCTTTAGTAAGCAAAAGCAACAGCTTCTTTTGGAATGGCAGTAATCTAAGAAAAAAACAATCTCGGTGTTAATCTGCTTTAATTCCACGTAATGGTATGATGAAAAATTGGATTGCTACATAAGCAGATAAAAATGTAAAAAAATGTTTTCTGCGTGAAGTGTTTGGAGTTGAGGAGAGAAATAAATAATAAATTTCACTCATACGGAATTAAGCTTTTAAAACTGAATATACATTATGGCAAAGAAGGTGTGAAAACTTAGTTTTGATTGGAAACTTAGGTTTTTGATCTACAGACTGAAACAGCTTGTGCTGTTAGCAGAATTTAACTTCATCAGCTCATAAACTGAGCACATGGCTCAAGCTTTAGCTGTCACATATTTAAGAATTTTTCATTTCAATGTCATAGGTATATTTTCTCCTTTTGTGGTTATGTTTCAAGTACCTTCAACAGAACCCGAAGTAAAAGATGGAAAGAATTAATATGGATAAATATATTTGCTTTTTTTTGGCATTATAGACCAGAGTGTGTTTTATCACAATCCGAATGTTAACCTGCCTCACTTGTGTTTATATTTCTTGACAGTTCTTTTGGAAATAACTAGCAAATTAAGAAAGAAACAAACTTCTAAACACAGACTTTCAAAACAGGCTAGACAAGTTATTCGTATCCAGCATGCAGTAATCGGTCATGCTGTACAGTTGCACAGAAGATGTCTATTAAAGCTTTTAATGGTTCTAACGGCTATTGCTTTAGTGAGTCATCAGAAGAAAAATTTCAAGAATTTCTCAAATCACTGACAAAAATGATTTAAACTCATCTGATGATACATGTGTTCTAAACTTTGCTTTGTGGTTCGTTCCTTCCATGTTTATGACCTAACTCTGTAATTTTTACAAATTTGGTCCTAATTTTTTTTAATCCTATTTTTCTAATACAAGTAGTAGAGCTTGTGCTGTTAGTAGACTTTAACCTCTTCAGGCCAGAAGTTAAGCATGTGGCTGCCTGTCTTTCTGAGACAGAGGCGCCTTTAGGAAGGGCCACCTCTCTGCTCCAACTCAAGTACCTCCGTTTCAGTGCACAGATTTCAGCTGGCACTTCTGATATGCAAGGTTTGGGGGAAAGTCATGCACGATGTGGAGTGAGTTTGCATCAACTGTCGACGCCTAAAGTTAATACGGAAGAGGTGCAGTCTGTATTGATAATTGATCAAAGAAATAAATGTTATCTTTTTAACTTCTTTGTTTGTTTGAGATTGCCCACAGAATTCATGCTCTTTTACTAGTTCTTAAAAGAACTTGCTGTGTTGCAATAGTAAAGGCAGGTTTTGGACACAGCTGTGATGGGAAGGGGAAAGTCCTGCTTGGTACACATGGTCTAGGAATGTCTGTATGAACAACACATGTCGGAATATAGAAAGGCTAATGAGATTTCTCTCAGCACTCCATTTTAACAGCATACTATTGATGTAATTTTTAAAAGTTATACTCTCCATTTTTCTGACTTCTCTTCCATAACTTGATCAATTTAGATTTTTTTTTTTTTTTTTTAGGATAACATTGGGTTGTTAGGAAGATGCCAACACAATCAGACCTGGAATAGGCACTGACATGGTGTTATGGGGATGCTTAATCCATCTGTCCCACATGCCCCCTTACTAGCAAGTAAAGGCAGCCAACTCCTCCTCAGTCCCCAGTCCTCCTGACCATGATAGCAGGTTTGAAATATGTGGTATGGTCAGAGCAACAGGTTGGTTTATTGTCCTGCTCCAGCTTGTGGTGATCAATTGCAGGGCTGCCTGACGATTACCCCTGGACTGTCCAAATGACAACATTTGCATAGGTTTTATTCCCCTTTTCTCATTTCTTGGCACTTGTCCTTGCTGCCCTTTTTGCCTCTCAAATAAACAATCCATCTGTAATTACTTTTTCCCAGTTGGTTGCCAGTTTTGTTACATATGTACCCATCCTAACATCATTCTCACAGGTTGAAAGGGAAAACTTTTTTGATGACAGACAAATATAGGACAGTTTCCAATGATAAAAAATAATTTTATAATAAGTTGTTACAGAAATGCATAAAAGCATTCAAGTCTATTGTTGGAATAAAATTCATTACTAATATGCTAAATATTTTATTTTTGTAAATCTGAACTTAAAAGTTCATTTCCCTTCAGGTGATTCAGACAGCTCTCTTGTAGTGGCTTTTGTTTCTTAGCCAGTAGAATACATGGTTACTTTCCATACTTGACCTCATTTTAGATATTATAGTAATTTTTTGTAAGTAACGTAACCGAAACACTCAGTATGTGTTTTTGAGGAAAAGCTGCTCATCTGGAAATCATTGCAAGATATACTTTGTACATAAGCATGAGATTCACCTGGGAGAAGAATTTTGAGGTTTAAATAAGGACCTGGTTCAAATACCAATCAGGCGCAGCAGACAGGTAAATCTGTAAATAAGAGCTATGGAGAGAATTGGCAGTGTCATTTTCCTTTAATCTGAATATTTATGCCCATAACAAACAACTTGGAATAAGTGGAGAAGATCTACATAGTTGTTCCAAATATCTACCGGGGCGTAGTTTAATCCTAAAACATACTGGAGTAAAATGTTGGTTAAGATAAGGTTGACAAACACATAATGACTATAAAGTTTGCAATATGACCATATGTAGTATAGCAAGTAGGAAAAAATGTCTGATGGTGGAAAAAAGGCTATAAGCAAAATAAGTATGTGCCATTCTTAGCTGCAAATGTTACCTGTGAAAATAATTTGGCAGATTTGTGTTTTCTGTATTAATGACAGAAATGAGTATTAGCTATGATTTTTTGTTTGGTTGGGTTTTATTTGCACTTTTTGCCAAAGATGGCTGCAAAAACTTCAAATTTTTTTTTTTTTTCCTGTTCCCAAACTTTAATAGCAGGCCCAGTGTGGTGGGTAGGTAGAACAAATTGAAAGACTTGAAAGTAATAGTAGTAAATTTTTGTTTGATGGAGTGGAGAGGACAAATCAAATGGAAACAAATGCATGATTATTTAGTTAGAACAAGTTAGAAAGAAACCATCAGCTTTGACACTTCTGACTAAAGATGTGTAATGTTATGGAGACACAAACCAGAATGGATTACAGTGACTGAGGCACAAACTGAACTGACAGTAATGTTCCTACCATCATAATCAGAAATGTGTAGCAGAGAAAGGGAATTGCTTGTGTGCCTTTTCAGCTTAATTTCAAGGAAATGAAATCTCAGCCTAGGCAACAGATACTGTAATATTGATTTACTTGACAGGGAAAATGTCACTTACTGAAATGATCTGATTGGCTTAAAAACAAAAAGGGAAGAGTAGCTTCAAGTAGTGCATCTCTTGCCATATTGGCTGGCTCATTATATTCGGGGGGGAGGGGTAGTATTTTCTCGAGAGATGCTTCCACAAATAGATGTTGATAATAAAGGAGAATTAGCACATAATAAACCTAAGAGTCTTTTCTCAAATCCTAAAGCAATTGCTCTTTTAGTTTAGTAACGTGTACTTCTATTCTGACACAGGTGACTTTAAATAATGATGTGTATTTGTATGTTCGGAATATAAGAATGAGGTTCATGCAGCCAAACTTAGGCTTATAAGTTTTCAGATGTTGGGTTTTTTTTCCTGTGATTCCTATATAGCTAATGCTGAGAGGGAGGCTGAACCACCTTTTTCCTTTGAGATATATTTACATATATATTGTACATGTGTGTATCTTTGTCATGTATCTTCCATATGTAGGTATCTAATTATCCTGTAAATATCATCTCCAATCCCCTCCATTAACTTTTCAGCTTTTCAAGGTGCACCATAGTGGAATTCAAGAGAAATACTGAATTTTTAGGCGTCTCCATTTATATGTTATGTTTATAGTTACTTAGCCTTGTTCCATCTGGTTATGCTGAATTTCTTTTGTTCTTTCCTGTTACATCGTGGGGGAGAAACCCCTTGTTTTTGCTAGAGTAGAACCTAACTTACTTTGAATCAAGTCACAAGTAGCAATGCCAAAGTAATTAAAAAATCTTCCACTGATTTCAGTAAGTTTTTCAACAGGCAGAAAACAGGGACATAGTAGAACAAATACATAGGCCCATAAATGAATAGCAGAGGTATACAGAGGCAGGCACAAGACAGTTTTGGTTACTGAAAAGAGAATAGCCACATTTACTATGCCAGAAGTGCCTTTTTGAGGTTTTAATAAATGAATAATATTGTTCCTTTTAAAATAAATAGTTCGTTTTAAAAGTTCTTTTGAATTAGCCATGCTGGGTGTTAATCACCAGTGTTATCACTTAAATAGTACTGGTCTCTGCTGGAGCTATGCTGGTCGCTCCTGATATAACTAAAGAATTGACCAGATGAAGACATCTTGACAATAGCAGTTTGTAAATCTCAACAGTAAGCTTTTAAGATGTTTTTAAAATTATGCAATCTTGTAAGAAACGTTAATTCTGCTAAAACTGTTGGAGTAACCTACCCAACTTTTTAGAACTCATTTTTTAAACTTCAAAAAAAATTCAGCATGTTGTCCTCATATAAAACAAACAAAAAAACCCAGTATGCTCACTGTTTTTCTTTATTTTAAGCTTGATGACTTTTAAAATCTTGTTTAGTAATAACATTTTGGTTCATCATACGGTGGTTTTGCTTATGTTTTCCTTGAGTACCTTTGCGAATATTTGTGTAAGAGGTAAATTCATGTTTTTCTCTAATAATATTTTTCTAATTTGCATAATATGATATTTTGTAGATATAAATCTAAATTCATGCATTTATTTGTTTTAATTTCTTTGGGCAATTTTTCTAACTAACACACATTCTATAATAATTCTACTGGGAATTGTTACAAGAATGTAGTAATTCCCAGCTGAGTTCTGTACATTTAGTCTGTTATGAATATTCAGATTAGGCAGTGAATAAACATTGATACAAAGTGGAAATTTGTTACCTTTAAAAAGCTCGTAAATACACTATTGTGAGTTTAAGATCTCAGGCAAGTTTTTCCTCTTACTTGGGAAAATAAGAAGGCATTGGTAATCCTTAATATGAATTTCTAGTAAGTAGAAGAATAATGAAGACAGATGCTTTATTATCATATACCCTTTACAATTCAGTACCTTGCAACAATTGCTACTTGTTGTTATGGTCTTCGTTTCATATGTCTGTTGATGAGACTTGCAGCAAGAAATTGAATACAATTATGTTATAGGCAATGAAAGAGAATTAGTTTGAAGTGTATGAAGTTACATTTGGTTTTGCTTTTGTTAACAGTTGGAGCTGAAAATGGACAAGAAGCAATTGAAAGTGGAGCTGTTTTTCTCTTTAAGACATTTCACAGGAAAGAATGTGTTGGTCATGATGAGACAAAGGCGATCAAGCAGATGTTTGGGCCGTTTCCATCATCATCTGCTACTGCAGCTTGTAATGCCACATGTCGGATTGCTTCTCACTTCACTGAAGAACAGCTTACAGCCCTCATACAGATGGCTGAAGAGCAAAATGGTGATCACAGGGTGTTCTTCGGTAAAAATATAGTGTTTTCATTTGACATGCATGATTTGGATCACTCTGAGGAGCTGCCTGTGAATGGTGAGGCTGATGCGCAGAAAATTATAAGCTTAGATTATAACAAATTTCTGAATAACCAGCTGAATCACTTACAGAATTACTGTGATGAGAAATCTGATCCCAAGTCTTCGGAAAAAGTAGATGATTCTTTTTTATGGTGTGAAGTTGGAAAGTATCTGAATGAATCTCAAGGGGGTACCCCTGGAGGGCCAACAACAGAAGACCTCTGCTGTACTTTGTACGAGATGCTTGCTTCTACCAAAAGTGGCGATGAACTTCAAAATGAGGTACAGTAGCGTATTAACCATACGGCGTGTCTTTGAATGTTGCACAAATATACAATTATTTCATACTGGATTATGCCAGCATACTTTATCCAAGTGTCGTCTATGCTTTTTTTTTTGTCTTGAGAAAAATTAGATGGCAGTATCTTAATTTACCAGGCAGAAGATGGATACAGCATGAATTTTATGTGAAAAGCCTCTTTCCCCCATAACAGATGGATTTTTTTTTTTTTTTTTTTTTTTTGGCC
>NW_009208779.1:0-11034 GCF_000690835.1 Fulmarus glacialis
GGAAGAGTAAAAGTGAGAAAACTCATGGGTTGAGATAAAGACAGTTTAATAGGGAAAGCAAAAGCCGTGCACACAAGCAAAGCAAAACAAGGAATTCATTCACTACTTCCCATTGGCAGGCAGGTGTTCAGCCATCTCCAGGAAAGCAGGGCTCCATCACACATAACGGTTACTTGGGAAGACAAAACACCATCACTCTGAATGTCCCCCCCTTCCTTCTTTTTCCCCCAGCTTTGTATCCTAAGCATGACGTCATATGGTATGGAATATCCCTTTGGTCAGTTGGGGTCAGGTGTCCCAGCTGTGTCCCCTCCCAGCTTCTTGTGCACCCCCAGCCTACTCACTGGTGGGGTGGGGTGAGAAGCAGAAAAGTCCTTGACGCTGTGTAAGAACTGCTCAGCAATAATGAAAACATCCCTGTACTATCAACACTGTATTCAGCACAAATCCAAAACATAGCCCCATACTAGCTACTCTGAAGAAAATTAACTCTATCCCAGCCAAAACCAGCACACAGAAAAAGGCACTGTAATTCTTCACATTGAAATGTCTAGCAAAAAGCATCCAGATTCAGAAATGGAATTTGAATTCTGAGCTGGGAAATGAAGTCACTTTCCCAGGGAATTAGTGAAACCATCAAGTAACTCTCTGAAAATAAAAATGTCCTTAAACTTAATCTTAAAATTGTGATCTTACACTCTCAGCCAAGAAGGTCTCCAGACTGAGAATTTAAGAGATTAGTCAAGAAAGACAGGCTGCTGATTGCCTTTCAGCCCAATGGTTTGCGTTGCTAATTCCATGGAGTTTTGACAGAGTTGCATTTCATAGAATTAGCAGTCAACAAATAGCGTGGCTATTGGGACACACCATGGAAAACAGGAATTGTAGACTCATGTTGAAACAGTTCTAGAACTAAATTAAGTAATTTTCTAAGTAAGGGTAAGCATTTCAATGGCTAGATTATTATGCCAAACCTTAGGCATTACTGAATGATTTTTCATTGAAAAGTAAGTTGTACTGTGTGTAAAACTCAAAGCCATTTCCTAATTATACTCCAAACATGTCTACAAAATTCCTTAGAGGCACCAAGACCCAGAGTTTAGAAATCTCAGATGGCCTTAGAAGGCAGATAGGAAGAAAAACTTACACCCTTGGCATACATGGAACAGAGTTTTAAACGTCTGAGGAAATTTAATGAGAAATATAGGCGTTAGGGACATTTAAATATTATTTTGGATTTTACCCCAGATGCATAAGTGGTGGCTATGCCCTAAAGTGGACTGAGGTTTATGTCTGTTTTATGAGTGGCAGGTTCTACAGAAGATAAAACAAATTGTTTCTAACCTAAATATATGAGTGTTGTAGAAGGTATAAATGAATACATAATTATTAACTATTTCCTTGGCTGGGATCCATCTACCTTTAGACGTCTAAAATGTTTAGATCCTATTCTGTATATGAATGAATGGCATCCATGATTCAGTGAATTTACTGATGGGAACAATTATTTTGAATTAGAGATTTGTTGACTATGCTGTCAATCGAACTGTCAATTTATATTGTTAAATATACCATTATAAATTTTACTTTCTATAATACCTGCCAATATTATTTCATACTTATCAATGGAAGACACTAAAATAGTTCTTAATATCCTCCAAAGTAAAATACTGAATGCTGGAAAAACTATTTTGTGTAGAGTTATCATTCTGGCCAGTGCTTATTTCCCAATTAGTTTATTCACTTGCTCTTTTGCTTCATTTAATCCTGACTCCTCATCTTTATAGTTTTACTTTGCATAAAATGAATCCGCTTCAGCTGCTTTACCTATGTCCCTCAAATGAGCTTGAAATCCCTGCATTAAGAGAGTCTTATACTGAATATATCACCTTGCTGGCATTTGTATGCTTGAAACAGTAATCTTTCAAACATACCTAATTTATGCCAAAGAAATGCAAGTGATGTTTTCTTGCAATCAGTAGTAAAACCCAGAACTTGGAGGGATATTTTCATAATCTTACTACGTAGGAAATTTATATGATGCTCCTAAGTACTGGTCACTTACTTTTTACATTAAATTTACATTTACAGAACATTACATTCTGATGCATTCAACCAAATGCCTTCTAGTTTTTTCAAAAGATTATTTCTAAAAGTAATTGTCTGATACAAAAGAGTGAACACTGATATGTTACTATGGTTTTGACTGTTAAAAATTGATATGAATATACTCCTACAATTCAAGTAGGAATACAGATAGTAGTCATATTATACTCCCAGGTGGGTCACAAAATCAGGATTAATCTGTTCCTTGCAAGATTAACTTCGCACAGTGAACTGCCTGCTTTGAATTAGTTTATGAATCAAAAACTTACCATATTCTCTCAAGCTTTTTGCATAATATAGGAAACCTCATCACATGAAACTCTTGACATTAGTTGTGAACAGAACAGAAAAGAGGTTCTATTCTTCCAATAATAAATAAATAAAAAAATTCTTGGTTTTAGTACTGAACTTAATACATAAAAGGAGTTTTGGCTTTTGAAAGCTTGGTTTAAAAATAAATATGAGACTTAACTGAATTAAATTTTCACACTACTACTCAGTAACAGAAATTCAAAACTAAAATATCTTTTTTTTTTAGATAAATAGGATAATAGATATATCAGATATCTGATGTTTTGCATCAATGAATTGACATACAGGAGAGACACCTGTGATGCTACATATTTTAGGTGAATCTGTGGCAAGAGGGTGACGTTCTAATCCCTGTAAGATAAATAGCACATGCCAACCTCATTTCCTACACTGACATTTTGAGACACAACCACAAGTTAATTCCATTTTCAATTGAAGTCAGTGACAACACTCCCACTGACAGGATTTCATCCTTTGCACTTAAGTGTCTGGGCTACTCTTAGTCACATAAGGTGGTAACAGCAAAGGAGTGGAAGCCTATTTTCATCAACATTTTCTCAACATTCTAATTTCCTGTTTCCTCAAGTCTAGTAAATATTTGAGAAATATAAAGAGGAGTTCAGCATAAAATTGTATGTCCCATCCTGATCTAGCTGGAACTTCAACACATTAAATCACTTTAATGGTAGATTACTTCACAACACCTTTCTGATTCACCGTGAAAGAATATCTGAGAGTGATGCAGAATCTAGCAGAGATGTAATAGGCTGAATTTGCAGTATATCTAGACTGCAAAAGCAGGCTTATTCTCCCTCTAGAACAAGTCAATGATGAAAATTGCACAAACATGGAAATAGGTGTGGTAGCAAATGGAAAATATGACAGCTCTATCATGTTCAACAGATGTTTTTCTCATAATTATGAGAAAGACAAAGGGTAGAAATGTTGGCCTGGCCAGCCTGAAGCCAATATGAAGAAAAGATGGAATATCCATTAAACAAACAAACAAATAAAATGTCTGCTTGAGCTATAAATAGCTTTATGTGTAATTGTACTCTTTGCAGGCTATAAGGTGTTGCTTGTGGGCCGGTGCTAATATAACATTAGAGACAAAAAGATCAGAAAAATATTAGTATGAAAGACAGCTGCTGCCCTAAAGAGGTTCAGCCCTTTGGACATCAGTGAGTAAAGAACAGCCATCTGCAAATAAAACAAGGCAGCAGACTTGTGTAAGAATTGTTTAGGTAAAACAGTAGAATAGGGAGATAAATATCCAAAACTTTTACACAAGAAAGACCTAAAAATTATTATTTTATGGATAACTTTACACCAACAATTTGGCTCTTGCCTTATTTTTCTCAAATGCCCTGGTCTTCTAATCATTCATCCTACAAAATGCTATTTTACACCTGTGATTTGCAGAAAATCAATTAGTTTTTCTCCAGAAATAATCTTTGTAGCTTGACAGTCATTAACCAGAGAAGAAAAGAAGGAAAGAAGAACTGCTGCTTTAATTTATCAGTCTGTTTTTAAAATACTGTCTCATTAAATATTGTCTTCTTGTTTTCTTTTTTGTTTTTTTCCTACGAATTCTCTATATCTTGTGGACATTTTCCTGGTACGCTGATGTTTACAACTGAATGCAGTGTCCTCTGAATTGTTTTGCCAGAAAAGCAAAGAGAGTTCCTATCCGTTTGTCCCAGATTGGGAAGCTTCTGAATCTGTATTATGTAAGAGAATGCATCCATAAATTTTTCTTCTTCTAAAAATTTCAATCCACTTTCTGAAAAGTGGGGGGAAAAATGAAAGTCCAGAGCACTTTTTTTTCTTTTTTTTTTTTTTACAACTTTGGTCTAGGTAATTTCCTAGGCTGATGCCAGTTATTTAAAAAATCAAAACTAAGGAGCTTTGGAGTTTTACAAGAAAATTTATTACTTTAATACTATACTCTTGGACTGTATCTGGAAGCTAAAATTTGACTGCTGCAAATGCTTGGTTCAAAAGGATGCATAATTAACCTTACATCTTTTAATAATATTGTGTTATGTTTTGACAACCAAACAGTAAAACCTCAGCATGAACAACTCCTGTTTTTATTGAAATCAACAGACAGAAGCCATAAATAATTGTTACATGCCCTGCTGGTAATATCAATTAGCTAGCATCATACAGAAACTACTGTAAACAAGTACAGTGTATTGTACCAAGGATTCAGAGGTTTAAGCTACAAACAAAATACACAAGTTTGAATGTACCAATGAGATGAATTTTGAGATATGTACTAGTGAGATAAATTTGTAATGCTCAAACGCTGTTCCATTAGACTACTTCATATTCATATTCCTCTGTGCTCAATAACAACAGTAGATAATGTCAAGCATGCATTTCAAGAACAGCCATTATGATATGGAAGACAAAATGCATGGTAAACTCTGAGATACTTTGGCACGGTGCAGCCTAGGTAAGACCAGGAAGTGTAAGTGAAATTTCATCTAGAACAGCACATTACATAAACCCCAAAGAGCATCTCAAAAACAGACTGAACTGTGAAATGAAAGCAAGAGATGGCAAGTGTGCTGAAGGATATGTTCCACTTTTACATGTTCTTTACCTCTTGTTCTGCAAGGAAAATGAAAGATCGTCTAGATGTCAGACCATCAGCTCAGTGCTTAGGAAACCTGGCTGTTTTCCTCCTCTAATTTTCAGTTGGCAAGTAAATCACTTTCTTTGCATCTGCACAGCACAAGACATTGCCCAGTGAGGGTAACTGTTCTAACATGGAGTGTGTTAGCACAGGTTATAGCTGCTTCACATAAATTAATACACTGTGCTTCTCAGTAGGGTTTTGTAGCCTAGGTTAGAGCACATTTTCAGCAGAATTCAGCTTTTCCCTGTTCCCCAGGTGCCTTTGGTACCACCAGCACTGCACTGTGCCATGCAGATAAACTGCTCCAGTGTCTACAATAATGGGCAAGTCTTCCTTAGTGCCCAAGTTGTTGAATACTTGAAGTAGACAGCTCTTCATTCCTCCTGATGAGGCTTTTCTGCCCTTTCTACTACTTTCCTAGTAATTTCAAGGAATCCTTCAATCCTGCAGTTGTAGGCTATGGAATAGAAATGAGCCAGGTATTCATAAAATACAGAAATTTCCATTGGACCTTTATTTTTTTACAAAACACTATAGCAAGACAAACATTGTGTTTAGCAAAAAACCCAAAACAAAAAAACCCACACAGATTTAACAGCTCCTGCAAAGGTGACTTATTTTTGAATGCTTGAGGCATGTTCAAAATCTGTTGTTTATGTCGATATTATGCTTCTATGTCAATCTAAATGAACATTTTCAATACTAATTTTCAAGACCAGTGGTCATCAAAGATAATGGCTGCTCATAGTCACCACTGAAGTTAACACACTGAGTGAGCATTTCAGAAAATAAAACTATTTAAGATATTGAAAGTACTTGAAGCTTGTTATCACTGGTGAAAAACTCTAACATACAATTTTGAATTTTTCCCATATTATCACAACCTATGTCTATGCAGGCTTCTTCTCAAATCTGCCATCCTTTTCTTCGGCACAGAAATGGTTGAGGGAGTTAAAGTAGCTTTAAGCTTTCTTTATAGTCTACCAGATTCATAGCGTAGGCATCGGACCAACATAATTTACCATCACCATCCACATTTCCATGCCTCTTCTTAAAGACATTTCCATAGGCAAGTTTCCTGACGGTTGCTGCTATGAGAGCATTTTAAAACTCTACATTATAATGTTAAATTGTAAAGCTGGGGCACTGTCATGTCAAAATGGTACCACAGTTACAGCTATCAGAAAGCCAATAACTAAATTCACCCTTACAGAAAAATGTTCACTGGGCACCTAACATCGGCTTTCACTGTCATTACTACTAACTTTACTAAATTCAGCTGTGTCATAAAACCCTGTTGTTTTTTTTTATTCAAAACCATGAAAATACAAACAGGCTTGAGTTCAATGGGTCGGTCCTAACATAGTAACAATCCAGCATTATCAATACTCTGGATTAAAATTGTAAGAAAGTTCTATTTCTTCTTTTTTTTTTTTTTTTTTTTTTTTATCAATTCTATTTTGTTGAAGATTGGCTTCAACCTCGTGATGCTTCTTGAAAAACACAGTACACTTCTGAGTTCAGCTCTTTGAACAACATTCAGTGATTCATTTTATGATCTTTTCAGCTGCAAGAATTAGAACTATAAGGTACTATTCAAGACCTTTGAGTCCAGACAATACAGAACAGCAGCACTCAAAAGGAAGAGAGAAAATTCAAGGGAAACCTTATGGAACTTCTAAGAACTTAAAAGGGGGGAAAAAATCACCAGGACAAAAACTTGGTGCATAATGATAACAACTTACCGTCATATTCTTAATCAGAATCAATGCCAGAGGTAATATGTGTGAGCAAAACGAACATAACTATTTTGAATTTCTTAGACAGAAGATCTATTGTTTAATTTCTAATAACTCAGTTTCAAAAAAGCTTTGCTCTTTTGCTCTACAAATCAATGTTTTATTACCTCCAGGATTTTGCTGGTAGTAGATGTTCTGTCAGGGTCAGGGCTACAAAATCTTGTGATTCATTCCATACACTTCTCTCTAAGTGTCGTCCTACTTATATAAGCAAGTGTGTGGTGCACATTGACAACTCTCTTGATGCCCTTTTCCAGTCAGATCACCTCTGAAGACCCATTTCTATCCAGCAAATAGCCAGTTAAAATCTGCAGTGATTAGATGTAGCAATCAACAGGCTACCACACACAGGCTACGCCCTACCACTGCTGCAGTCTTCAGGTGGGTTTCATTTTCTGGGTGTTTAGTTTCTTTTACACAGTGAGCTCTCCAGGCCAGGACACATTGCTAAATTTATAATTTGAGGTCACCAGGAACAAATCAAAAGGAGAATAGCTATGCCGTGACTCGAAATCAGTATCAGTGTTCTGTTAAAAACCATCCTGCCTGTACTCAGGCAAGTTACAGGTACAGGCTGTGCCTCTGTTCTTCAGCTTTTAAAGAAAGTTGATTATAAACTTTCCCCTCTCATCTGTCTCCTCTGCACTGCACTCGCACTGCTAGGGACAAAACCTGCTTCTTCTGTATTTCTCAAAATCACGTGTCAGAATAGGGTTGATAATTTGGTTGGGACCTCTGCAATGCATTGTGTTATAAACAGTCAATAAAAATTTCTGTATCAGTACCCTTCCTTGGTTCGGTAGTCAATTATTCAACAGTTTTAATCTTCAGCTTTAGACTAAAGCTTCTTCCTGTTCCTCACCCTCTTCTTTCTTTTGCTTTACTGATTTCACTTTTAATTAGGATTTTAAACATGGAAAGATTTGTATATGTATTTAATTTTATGTATTTGAGAAACATCAGCAGACCTACTATACATTCGAGTCATCAAGTACAGGTTCAGATTCTTGTCATAGACTGAAGGGAAACAGTATTGCAGGAAGGGTGCAAGAGGCATAGGTGCGTACATTTCAGGAAAAATTTCTCCACTACCTGTTACTGCCTATAATGAAGATGTTTAAATAGTATTCAAACTTAGAACTAAGCTAATGATAAAGTCTAAGATATGAAACAGAATAGGCATTTTTAGGCATTTAAAACTTTATAAATCAATATTTATTTTGACACAAATTCAGGAAGGCAGCACCATGAAATTAAGTTAATTAATTATTCCCAAGCCAGTAATGGCCTTTCAAGCATCTAAATATTTGCCAGCTAATAGACACAGGAGAACAATTTCTCTGGGCCTGGCAGCTAATTCAGACTTGTTTTTATCTCCTCACTGGTATTTTCTCTGAGCATATTTGGCCACCCTTCGCTGCATTTGCACATTAGTGAAGTGTGTGGCAATGGAATTACAAAGCTGAGAGCCATAATCATGTCTGCTCTGGTGTGGGCTCAGGGACAGCACACAGATCTTCTCATCCCCTGTGGGGTGTGCTTGTCACCACAATTTAGAGGCTTTGAGATGCCTTGCTGGCATCGGTGGCTGCTCTCCCTTCTGGCACCTTTCTGACCTTCTTTGTTCTCAAGGCATTCCTCTAGCTGGGCCCACTGAGAAGGCAGCAGTGGCATCAAGCTGCTTTCCTGACTCTGCTGGAAGCACTGCTCGTGGGAGGAGAGCCACATCTCCCAACAAGCAGATGAAAAGGAATCGTCTGGTGACACTAGAGAAAGAGGATTTCTTTGTGAACAGCCAAATCCTCTGTGAGGGTGACTCAGTGGTTACCTTCAAATAAATCATGCAGTGCAGTCACTTCTACATTAAGTAGTTGAAACCTCTTGTTTCTGTTTGCTTAGTTTGACAGACTTTGTCAAAAATACTCTACTCCAGAAAGAAGGGCTGCTTAACATATTTCCAAATAGAAAAGAGAAATGTCAAAGAAAAATATTCCAGCTATTTATTTGTTGCTTTTTTCCCCATTTAGATCCCAAAACAACAAAGCATTTATGCATGAGGTTAACATTAAATGTTACACATGGATTAAACACTCTGCTGAACTAAGTCCTGGCTCTCCTCTTTTCCAAGAAGTCTTGCCCAAACTGCGGTTTATATGTAAGCAGTTTCTTAGATTTTGTAGCTGTTATCATTATTGTGGAAAGTAATTATGAACATACCATATTTACTCAGGCTCTATTGCACTGATTTTTTAAATAAAAAGTTGTTCATTCTAATTTAGTGACTTGGAGCCTGATTTTTTTCCTCCATTATACTGCATGCAATAGCATGAAATAATAGAATAATTAAATCTGTCTACACATAAAAGGTGGGAGTGCCTTTCCAAGCCTCAGCACAGCTCCATATTGTTTGCCAGCTCAGCCAGTAACCACACACATTTCAATTTGGTGTCTGAGAACATGAAGCCCAGAGGCACGTTGGAGAAGGAAAGAGCAATGCTTATTCGCCCTGTCTCAGATCTGGCATATGGCGGGGTTCTAGGAACCACTGGCTCTAGATGCAGTTTCTCTGGTGGGTCTTACCTATGTGGTGACGAAGCCAGACACCTACCAGTACTCAAGATCACTAGTCTAAGGCCAGCACAGGTTTGTATATCGTAGCACCCTGCTGAAGTAATTCCTTCACTGCAGTTTAGACATATGCTGAAAGACAGGCTGACCACAAGAAAGACCAAGACTAATTTGCATTCAATCAAGAAACTCTCGGTCAGTCTCATCACTGTAAATCCCAGCTATGAAATTCGTGACTGAGACAACAAACATTTCATTGGCTAGGTTACAATTGTGTATTCAAAACCATGTTTTATTTAAATTAAACATTATGACTGTGAAATAAATTCCTCCATTTTTTTTTATCAAGATCCACAGAAAAACACAACTCTAAAATATGAGGCATTAGCAAGAGAGATTTTAACAAAGTTTTAAGAGTACGAGCTGTTAAAAGTAGGCCTATATTGGGAAGATGATTTCAACTGTATTTCTGTGTTAATTACTATCTCCTCAAAACAAAGTTTATGGCTTACCTATCTTTTAATTAGGATTTTGTTTTTATCATATTTGTCTACAGTTTTAAAAAAACGTATTTTATTCTGGTCCTGAACATTTCGCTGGAATTCAGTGGGCCGTGCATGAAGAAAGTATTTACAGGATTAAACATCTGTTCTGTAAAAAGTTGGCTCTGTTTTTAATGGCATTGGACTAAAACTATATCCTCATTAATAAAAGTTACACAATGTAGAACATAATAATGAGTCATTTTCATAGTTTTTGTTGCAAGAATAGGTTAGATTGTAAAATAATTTGCACATTCAGGTGGAAATACTACCTTTGTTTATAAAACAATGTGATTTTACTTCTTTTTTTTGGAATGGATTTGCAATACAAGTATACTTTAATCTGGTTTTATCCTTTTTGAACAAAATACTTTTAAAAAAATATTACCTTTTGTCATAGCTTATATTAACATCTGCAAATGTTCAATGGTTACTGAATTCTTCTAGCTGACTTCCTATTTAGTGTTTCCTTTACTATCTGTCCTCAGTTTTTGTTCAAGTTGTCCTGATTAGTGATTTGATGTCTTATTTACATATTTTTCATCTTACAAAATTTATTTTTCCTACTATGTGAGGGCATCTGTGCAACAAAAATAGAATATACCTCATTTTATTTCTACTTCTCAGAAAAATAACATATTCTGATCCAGCGAATACTACTGAGAACTCAAGTCTTTCCCATACTATGCAGTCATCAACAGACCCAACAAGTCTTCTCTGAGATTATTGCATCACAAATAGAGATTTAATTGACTGCGCTGTAGGGCCCTTGCTTTCTCTGGAGCTACTGCAACGCTACAGGCTTGGGGAAGAGTGGCTGGAAAGCTGCCCAGAGGAAAAGGACCTGGGGGTGCTGGTTGACAGCCGGCTGAACATGAGCCGGCAGTGTGCCCAGGTGGCCAAGAAGGCCAAGGGCATCCTGGCCTGTATCAGAAATAGTGTGGCCAGCAGGAGGAGGGAGGTGATCGTGCCCCTGTACTCGACCCTGGTGAGGCTGCATCTTGAATACTGTGTTCAGTTTTGGGCCCTTCAGTACAAGAAGGACATTGAGGTGCTGGAG
>NW_009208779.1:11335-24445 GCF_000690835.1 Fulmarus glacialis
ATCCCTGGAAGTATTTAAAAGACGTGTAGATGAGGCACTTAGGGACAAGGTTTAGTGGGCATGGTGGTGTTGGGTTGACGGTTGGACTCGATGATCTTAGATGTCTTTTCCAACCTTAATGATTCTATGATTCTAAAAAAACCCATTAAAATTGATGTTATTATAGTGATAAACTGTCGTACCTCTGGTGCAATTTCTAGACCACACGACTCTGAAATCTAGTAATACAAAAAATTTTAAATATAACTCTCTTGGAGGCTTTACTTTTGCTGAAGTAGTTATTCAGTTGGGCATTCTGGAATGGCTGTTCAACAAGTGTGTGCACTCATACAAGCTAAAATAAATGAATTTGGGATATGATGACACATTTTCCTCTCTGCATGTAACCAATTGTAACATGACAATTTATTGTGCATTTTGGGTCTCAGAAAATGCCTTTTTTTGCCAGAGAACATAAACATCTCTTTCTTCAAAGATACTCTTCCTACCATTGTTATTTTTTTGTTTTACTAGTCATAGATCAGCATTGCATCCCAGACTGCATCATTCTAAGCCTAGTGCAAACACTGAACAAAGAGATGATCCTTGCCCCACAGATCAGGAGTTATGAATTTGAACATAAGAAATAGTGTACAGCAACAGACAGAGAATAAAAATCTGAGGAAACTAAGAAACTTCAGAATTTTACATAGTAGTAGTGGTACCTAGCCATTATGAAAATCCTGCAGGCGTTATGCCAAAAAGAGAAGCTTAAGGGACTTTTAAAAGAGATCAGCAAAGTTTTGTTGTAGGCATTGTCAAGGAGTTCATTTGAAATACTGGGGAAGGAAGATATTTTGAAAGAAAATTATTTGAAAAATGAGATGGGTGAGAGACTCAGGGACAGGACTGACATCTTCACGGAGAATGTGAAATGATAGATAGGAAAGAAGAGATCATGGGAGACCCTGAAAATGAAAAAGCCTATTATGTTTTACATTATAAAGCAGAAAGAATGAGTAAGTAATACACTGTAAGAGGTGATATGGTCAAAAGGAGGAGTAACAATAGTCTTTGCATCACTGTTCTAAGTAGATATAAAAAATATTTGTTGGGCTTTTGGCAAATGAGAGAAACTTGAGGTTTCTAAAGATTTTGCTTAGTGGCTAAACCTTGCAGATTTATTCAGTGCAACATACACCAGGAAATCTAAAGAGATTTTTTTTTTAGTAATGATCCCCATATTACAGATCCAGGAGATCTACTGAGAACAAAAAAGAAATTAACAGAGACAAGTAGGGGGAAAGAGGAAAATCTATTTTATCTATGCTTATCTCTGAAGAAGCTTATCGATTTTGCTTAGTGGCTAAACCTTGCAGATTTATTCAGTGCAACATACACCAGGAAATCTAAAGAGATTTTTTTTTTAGTAATGATCCCCATATTACAGATCCAGGAGATCTACTGAGAACAAAAAAGAAATTAACAGAGACAAGTAGGGGGAAAGAGGAAAATCTATTTTATCTATGCTTATCTCTGAAGAAGCTTATCCTGATGGCATGCAGAGAGATTTTTAGAGTAGAACCAGTTTTGAGAATTATCCACATATAGATGCCAACTGAATATGAGTGCTAACAAATACAACTTTGGCCCTAAAGGGTTGTCTGCACTTAGTTGCAGATCACCAAGAACTTCTCAACGTGCTTTTCCTGATCCTTGGTTCTTGTTCCTTCTCTCTTTCCACAAAATAGTATCTTAAGTACGGCAATGCAGTTTGCTTAGAGTTCCTTCAGTAATCACCTACTACTGCACCTGGAGTGAAATTCAGCTATGTGTAAAATGTCAGACAATTTAAGCCACTTGGGGGAATTAGAGAGGAGTTTACAGAGTGCCTGGACTTTCAAGTAGCCCTAGATTAAAAGGAAAAAAATAATTTATTTTGAGCAAACCATCCCTTCTGGTAGTTTTTGAAATGCAACAGATGCAGTGCTTATGTTATTCAAAGGGATATACATAGAGTCCTAAATGCATATAGACAAGAGCTTGTCACTCCTTGTCATGGAAGTCAAAATCTTGTAAAATTTTAAACAATGATCTTATCAGTGCACTGATTCCAAGCATGTAATAACCTATGAGAATACCTCTGCAGGTCTAGTCCCAGTTTTTCATGTCACTACCCCTTCACATTCTGGAGTCTGCATTACCTATAAAAAAAGGTAGAGTAAAGATCAAAGTTAACCCCACTTCTAGCAACAGATACAGCACAGTAAGGTAAACACACCACTTTCCTCTGAGCAGAAGCTCAGCACAAACATTGGAAAAGTTTGATTTATCTGAACACTGGTTGTCTTGAAAGAGATCAAATTGGCAGTTAAAGCTGTAGCTGATCAAAGCCATATATTGTTGTTTTAGGAAGCCTTACAACAGAAAAATATTTTTTGTGAATTATTGAGGATCAAACTTTGCCAACTCCCGGAAGAAAACTTCTGTGAAACGAAGTCATTGAGTACCTATTGGCCAATGTAGACTTTTCAAAGGTTAAAAACTCCACTGTGGTTGACTGGCTACCTTGCTTCCTAAAAACTATGAAGTACACTCATTTTGTGAGAGCCTGACAGTGCCTTCTGCTAAGAAGTTTTCCCAGCCAACCTAAGCCGGAAACATTTGACATCATACATTTGGTGTGCCACACTGCACAGAACATGAGCCAGTGTGGCAACAAAGGTGCTGGGCCTTTTTGAGCCCTGTCCCTTCAAAGTACTCCACAGACCAGGGCTGTTTTGCCCAGACAAGACGTGTTTGACTTCACAGGTGTTCATGTGGCTGTAAAGAGCTCCCTGTCTCTATGCCAGTATTAGGGTTGTAGATTCCCCCTGCTCTCTCCTTAGGACATAGAGCATTTCTATTTCACTTTCCTCTCCCTCACCACAATCACTGATGATTATATTCTGCATTAAAATATGATCACTGGATCAGTCAATGAGCTGGCATGCACTTGAATGAAAGAAGAATTTGGCATACTGGTAATACTTTCTGAGCCAACTTGTTCTCATAGGTTTCCATGGATTAATTCCACACTGGTGATTAGGTAAATCCTTATTAATCCATGTGTTTGAGATAGCCTGAGATCTGTGGGTTTTCAGAAATTTCCATACTTGGTCTTTGAGTTTACCATGCAAGATCAGTATAAAAGTGGAAAATAAGATTGTAAGGTTGATAAAAGACTTAGCGATATGATTAGAAATTCCTGGCACATAATGATATTTAAAAGATATATTAAACATCAAACACTTTAAAACCACATCCTTCATTAACTTTACAGCAGAGTTTGACACTGCCAATTCAGGATGGAGGGTGTGAAATGGAAAGGAATTTAATACAAACCAAAGGAGGAAGGCAAAAGAAACCCTGCCCTTCTCTGCTTATCATTGAAATGCTTTTTCTCCTTCCTTCCACTCCCCTTTTCCCCTGAGTGATCCGAAAGAGCATGTGTGTGCATCAAATCATTCGGGTTTTGGTTTTCTTTGCCTGTTATTTTCATCTGTCCATTTTGCTGGTCGTCATAGTTACAGTGACCTCAGTCCTCCTCATCTTTCAGGGTCTTACAAGGATTTTTTTAAAGCTTTCTCTTGTAGCAGTGCTTTGCAATGCCAGCTTGTCCAATTTGTTAGCTGTTACTGCATTTCTTAATCTATTTGTCCCAGCAGTCTCCCTCTTTCCCGTGCTGTGTCCTGACAGACTCCTCAGAGCAGGCTGGAAGTGCTCAGTTTTCATCTTCGCCCCAGTATCAGTTTCTTTCTGACAAGACTTCCTGACTTTAATCTTTCCTTTGCTAACCTTTGAGTAATATTTTGGCCTTGTCTTCTTGTAGCTTTAAAGTGATATTTTTATAGCTCTTTTAGACTGAGTTAAACCAGACAGCCTCAGAACTGTAGTATCTCAAACTGCTTTTGCCAGTTTTTTTTACTTCAGTCCCATCCTCTGACTTGTGGCTATGAAGAAGTCTGACCAAAGAGGTTTTTGCTGTACTAGACAGGGCCAAGGTCAACCTTGAAACCACAGAAACATGAGATGGCACTTGGTTTCTCCTCAACACTTAATAGGCTCTAGCAGAGGGTCTCATATCGTCTCTCCTGGTCAGGCTACTGCTCTCACAACTGCTGCTGTAAAAGAGACTAATCACTGGCAGGGAGGAACAGGTACAGTGCTAAGTCAGGGGTGAGTGGCTCTTAGTGGACTCAGGTCTTATCTCAGGGAATGTGAGTATATCCCTTTTGGCACATAAAACTGTGACTCCTTGTTGGATTGGTTCTGCTGGACAGATTTGACCAAAACTTTGAGTAAGGACTGAGATCTCTATGATGAGTTTTATATTAACGCTCAAACAAGTTTCAGAAACAAGTTTTGTCTGTATCTTCTGTTGATATTAATTCAGAAATGGACACTAGACCTGAGGATAACTAGTTATACAAGCACACACATTATAGTTATATCAATAATGCTATAGACAGCTTGAACAAGAAAATGGGTATTTAAAAGTGTTTACTTGGTAGCCCTTTAAAAGACAAGATATAACGTAACTATCCATCCTCTAAACCATTATCCAGTTGTAGACTACCTAGTAAGCAGTCATACCCTTCTTTTCTATACGTGCAAAAAATTCAGATCTGAGCTTGCTTATACCCATAGCCATCCTAAAATATTTTAAGTATATAGTTAGCACAAAAATCTACTTTTTCAAAAACATATGTATAATATATATATTAAAAATACTCTGAAACTGAAATACTGATGGTAAATGTGCACAACTGCAGCTTCAATGGATACCTGCAGCACTCTAGTGGCCATTCTTCATAAATGCAACATCAAAAGCTGGAAATTATTTTGGACAGTAGAGATTTAAAGGAAAAAAAAACCCCTAACAACAAAAATTAAATGGCTACAGAGATAGACATGAAAGTTCTGAAAATGAGCAATAACATACTGTGAGCACACTGATTAAATTTATTCAAGCAAACCTGTTTTAATTTAACAGCATTCTTGCTCTGCATTACAAATATAATTAAAGTAGTTTGGAGTGGAATGCATTATAGTTTGTGGTCATTTTATTTTTTGATGTACTAGCTCACCAGTTCAAGACAACTTAATTACTGGGAGCTTTACATAACACACCTTTCCTTCACCTCCACTGACTGTAGGAGGGAAATAACAGGCAACATAAATGAGGAAAAGAGTCCCTCCAGTCCTTATCAGGTCCTTTCAAAAAATAAAGATTTTTTTTTCCCCTGTGATGCTTTTTCTATCATTGTGGGGTGTCTATTTGCAGTGCCTGAAGTAATAGATTTTACATCTTTTCTTATGGAAGAGTAATATAAAAATTAATACATCTCTTGATGAGAAAAAGGATTTTTACTTGTTTTACTTCAATATTCAACATGTTTTACTTCATTATTCACCTCATTTGTTTAATTAGCATCCAGAAACTGCAAAACAGGGAAGCATGGAAGTGCTTCTATATAAGGAGCTGTGACTGTAAAAGTGATGATAAATAGTAAGTTATTTTCTATATGCATATTCATGTATTTTCTTTCACAAGAGTGTCTAAGTATCAAGTACAAGAATTAATATTTGCATGTTATTTCAACTTTCATCATATTTATGTATTTTTTACCAGCTGGAACTCATCTAGGATAAGGAAAAGCACTTACAGATATTTTATTCATATGATTCTTTTTTCAAGGAAGGTTGTAAACAAAAATGTGTTGGTAATTTTGTGTTAGGAGAGACATTCAAGTACCAAAGTTCTGGACATGAAGAGAAGAACCTTAATCAATTAGAATGAGAAGGCAAGACACAAATGTTAAGAAATTACAAAATCAAGGATAATGGAGTTGGGTCTCTGCACTCTAACAAGAAGCAGGTCTTGATCACAAAGATGAAGAATAGAGCATATACTACTGCTATATTCTCTTACAGCAAGTGGAGAGATAATGGATGCTAGAACATTAACATTTCCCAAAATACCCTGTCTGGATAACTGCAACAATGCTATCTATCTGATGAAACAAAGAACTATCAGGATGTGCGTGTTTGCCTCCAGGAGCAGAAGGCACAATTTCTTTACCCTAGAAAGCCTCAGGGAAATGTGGCCACCACCAATCTTTGGCATTTCAGAAGGAAAGTAACAAAACAGAGTTCTGGGATTTTCCAGCACCTTCATAATTCAAGATGCTGATTGGAGGGATCTTTGCTTCCCTCCACATACATGCTTTGCTCAGACTTTCCAGCTTTACTCAATAGCTGCTTTCATTCAGCTGTGATTCTTTTCAGACAGTTTGAGAGATTGCAGAGAGGACAGCACTTTAATAACAGAAAGAAACGAAATTAGAATCCGTCCACCTGCACTGAATTTTTAAGATCCCAGCAAACCTTCCTTCCTCAAGGAAGCATCAACAGTACTTACATGTAGTCAAGGATGAGACACAGTGACTTTAAGTTCCCAAAGAAAGATCCTGTTTGCCCAAGTGACATACTTTAACTCCTAACTAAAATGGAAGCACCCACTCTGGAGGCATTCAAAGTTTCCTCCTCCTCTTCACTGTTATTTGAGAAACTGAAGTT
Organism: Fulmarus glacialis; assembly: GCF_000690835.1. NCBI lineage: Eukaryota > Metazoa > Chordata > Aves > Procellariiformes > Procellariidae > Fulmarus > Fulmarus glacialis. The sequence goes on from NW_009208779.1 coordinate 17,936, forward strand.
GTGTTTCCATATACTCTTAATTCAGCAGCATACCAGATTAGTCATTGATACCTTATTCCCATCACAGTGCCACCACTGAAGCTGCAGCTACAGCTGGGTCAGGGAAAATACTTGGCTTGGATGGATGAGTCCAATCCCACTAACAGTTGCAAGGACAGAAGATAAGAATACCTTAAGACAAACATTATCAAACTGTGGCTTTTAGCAGGTTGAATAGGAGCTGAGATTTTGAATAGCTGGAATAGATAGTCAGGACATTGTCTCAAATAATAAACATTAGTAATCATATGAAATGCTTTCATATCAGTAACATTTTTCATTTTTCCATGGTTGCCAACCATGTGCTAGAAAAAACAGTATCAAAGCTATGAGTTTCTGCACAAGCTTTATCAGAACAAAGGAGCAGTTTCTTGTCATGACCCCCTGAGAATTAACCAAAGCAAATAGGAAAACAACAGTATCATACTTACGAGGACGGGCCAGGAGCTCAGCCTTTAATTGGAAGCGTACTGAAACCACTGGCGATCAAATGGGCTTATCAACAGCTGTCTGTCCATTATCTACGGCTGAGGAAATCTAACACCAGAGCAACGAATTCCTTCTCTTTGGCTGAAGCCTAAACCAAGTACATCCAGGAAACTGGTGGAGCTCAGATATTGTCAGAGTTAGATGCTGTTTGTTCATATATTTAACTGGGCTGCATCAAAAGAAGCGTGGCCAGCTGGTCAAGAGAGGTGATTCTCCCCCTCTACTCTGCTCTGTGAGACCTCACCTGGAGTACTGCATCCAGCTCTGGGGCCCCCAACATAAGAAGGACATGGACCTGTTGGAGTGAGTCCAGAGGAGGGCCACAAAGATGATCAGAGGGCTGGAGCACCTCTCCTATGAAGACAGGCTGAGAGAGTTGGAGTTGTTCAGCCTGGAGAAGAGAAGGCTCCAGGGAGACCTTGTAGCAGCCTTCCAGTACCTGAAGGGGGCCTACAAGAAAGCTGGAAAGGGACTTTGTAAGAGGGCCTGTAGTGGTAGGACAAGGGGTAATGGCTTTAAACTGAAAGAGGGTAGATTTAGGTTAGATAAAAGGAAGAAATTCTTCACTGTGAGAGTGGTGAGGCACTGGAACAGGTTGCCCAGAGAAGTGGTGGATGTCCCATCCCTGGAAGTGTTGAAGGCCAGGTTGGTTTGAGCAAGCTGGTCTAGTGGAAGGTGTCCCTGCGCATGGCAGGGAGGTTGGACTATATGATCTTTGAAGGTCCCTTCGAACCCAAACCGTTCTGTGAGTCTATGATAACTAAACAATACCGGTTAATCTCTTTCACTAGGGCTGCTACTTTTTGGCCAAAACTTATCTGCACAATTTTACCTGGATGTAATGATGAATAAGAATAATGGAGATTAATTTTTCACTGGAGAGATTTAAAAGTGTATCTGATTGGGACAAAAAGCGCTTAATACTTCACCTGACATGCATCTTATTTTCACTTCTTCTGTAAAACTGTATGAACACCACAGGGTCTACCACCAGTCGTAGCCACAGAGAACTTTAGTAGCACAGTCTGAGACCAAAATACAGGCGGGACTATTGCAGCTGGCCAAGAAGGTATGAACAGAGAGGACAAGAGAAAAGCAAGACAGTAGGCATGAGAAGGAGCCCAGTTTAAGTATGGTGCTTCTAATCAATAAGAGAAACAGAAAAATTATTTCTGTCCCTCATTACAGCATACAAGGTGATATCACGTATCTTTAAAAAAACTGTGGAGGGTTAAGCAGAAAGAAAACCGAAGATATTGGCAAAGGTCAGGTTTAGCTATATTTCTAGAATTTTAAAATTTTTTGAGATGTACATTGGTGAATATCAGCATAGACCCTTTGGCTTTGATGGACTTACATCTGTTTATATCATCTGAAGAAATGGTAATTTCACAGGTATGTCTTTATTCATTCCATACTTTTCTGTCAATTTGGATGTCTAACGAATAATAATTTTATTTGTTCTACAACACAGTGCATCTCCATTAGTCAATAGACACCTGATGAGAAGAATGTATAATATACATTGCTGATCAACAGCGAGAGTTACTGCATGTGAATGTGCTACTGCTTATTTGTAAGCAAGATGCTACTGTGCTAGTGCAAAGTAAAATGTGTGTGACAGGAGGGAATCTATCTTAATTACTTCAGCGACCCTCTCCAATTTTAGCTCCTAAATCCAGCTATAGATACAGTACTAGTGTTCAAATTTGTGTGCATATTTAAAAACATACTTGCTTCCCCCTTCCTTTCCTTTCTCTCTCTCCTACAAACTATGGACAATATGAAGTACACTGTAATCAGAACTTGAAAAATACTCACACGTTAAGAAAAGGCATCTTCCCCTTGGCAAATGTCATCACCTCTGCAAAGATCAGGCTTTCATTCAAAACGTACTTTTCACCCCTTCCAGTTGTGAGGATAATTGTCTAAATGTGAATTAAGTGGGAAGAAAACTGTCTTCCTAAGAGCTCGGACAAACAACTCCCCAGTCTCTGCGGTTGCTTGGATGTGTCAGCTTTTGCTCCTGTTACCGCAGACCCTCTGGTCAGCCCTGAAACTGAGCTGGATCGGGTCATTTCCCCTCTGCTGCTGCCTGGGAGGCACTGAGCGTTGTGTATGCAGGCAGGGAAAGCCGTCCCTCCTGGGAGCAGCACACAAACGCTGCTGCCTGCCAAGCAAGCACACACAAGCGAAGAGCCCCTGCTGCTACTCTGGCAGCAGCCAGAATGAGAAGGAAGAACAGCGAGGGATTTCTTCAATTTTTTAGCACGTAGAGGAAAAGCTGATGGTCCTCACTTGCCAGGAAAACATTTTAGGATGGTAGGAACTTGCAGAAGTCAGATTTCTTACATCCTTTACAACATGGATGTTTCACCTGTATTCATTTTCTCACTATCCTCTCTTTCCACAGCAAGAGAAGAGCTCAGAAAAGACTGCTGGTGCATAGGCCCTTCTAGGATGTTTTGTTACAAATCTCTCTACTCCCCAAAAAAATCTTTAGATCAATAACAAAGAACAAGGTTTCCACCATTTAAAATGACATATCAGATGCGAAAGAAGGAACGAACGAAACTCGGAAAAACATAAATTTATTGCGTGATGGCCTGTCATTTTGTTGAAGCAAAAGACAGGACCTACCAAGGAGAAAATCCAGTACAGAGGTAAATAGGTTATATTTTATTTACATGTTCTTGCTATTTGTCTTTGAAAAATCCCCAAACTATAAACTTTCTCTGTAGTGGCAGGAAGTACAATACCAGCTATATCCATACAAATATTTCATCCCTCTGTAGCAGGAAGACATGCTCCTGAAATGTATTTTTTCTCTTGGGTTATATCTTGTCTCATACATTTTGGTTCTGTTCACTCAGGGGTAGTAATCTTTTGGGCTGTAATTTCTACAAAAATAAAAGAAGCTGTATTATTCACCTTGTACTGGAATTCAATCCCACCCAATAACCCAATGCAAATCTCATACCACAGTATTTTCCTATACAGGTAATCATGCTCAAAGTACAGTCTTGTTGTCAGAAAGATTTTTTCCCCGTATTGGAAAGGTTTCTTTTATGAACTAATCCACAGGGTGGATTTAAGTTTCCATTCCTATTCACAAATCTGCCATGTGACACAACCCACATGGCTTGCTGAATGTATTATCTGAGCTGAAGCATAGCTTGTTTCTCTGGGCGCTTCTGCAATCTTCATACCTGTTCCACAGGACCGCAGAAGGTGCCAATGAGTGCAGTGGGTGACAAGCCAAGCTGTTGCCTCTCCTCGTCCCACCCTGTCCGCACCTGGTGCATGCTCCACCACCCTTGGTTCACGGAATGACCAAAGGCACAGTGGCCCTTCTTTGCAGGGGCAGCTTGGAGACAGCTTCACCCAGGGATTCTCTGATCTTAATACTTACTCTCAGAATAACACCTCAGACTATTGTCTGAGTCAGAAGAAAACAATATGGTCATATGACATTTTTTAATTTGAGACTTTAACCTATAAACAGATCTGAATTTAAGAGAGGAATATTCTGCTAGGGTTCAAGTCTCTACCCAGCAGAACTATCAGACCACAATAAATCCACAACACCCATTTCACAGCAGGGCTCAGACTTAAAGTTTCCTTTGTTACCACATAACCTAAAGACTACAGCTTGCTGACCAAGCTTACTGCCTTAAGAAATCTGGTATATATGAAATAAAATTTGACTTGTGGTCCAGTGCTTAGGTCTTTGGTTTTTTGGGTTTTTTGGGGGGTTTTTTTGTTTGTTTGTTTTTTTTTAAATGACATAATTTAAGTGAGCAAAATACATACCATTTAAGTACTACAGTGACTATATAAAGTTCAGATATAAAGTTGAGTGCAATTAATCCTTTTTCTTACAATCTATTTTTAATGCAGAGGTGGAAACTGACATTTGCTGCAGAGCTGACTGACACGTTCTATAGACAGAGAGCTTCAGAAATTTAGCTACAGTCTTGGCAAGGTCAATGGTTAGTGCTGATGCTGGTTAATGGTCCTCAAAGTTCCTAATTCCTAGATGATGGAAATGTGAGCCAGCTCTTGTCAAAGGGGAAAAAAAAAAGGCTGGAATATGATCTACTGTATCTATCATCCTAACACCTTGATCACTTTGAGTTTGGCACCTACATGAAAGTGTTTATTGTTTCATCAAAGATTTCATTGATCATGTTAATGGAGGCATTCAAACAGAGATTAATTAAGTTTTTGAGAGGCTTGCTTAAATATTCTGTTAGTTGCTAAAGTTGACATAGACCTTCTTATATTAAGTATTGGTCTTGGTCATAAAAGTGAAATAGATATATAATGGAATATTTTCATATAAGAAAGAAGAGATTGATATCATTAATGAAAATAATACAAGAATTATTTTTGTACAATGTTTGTTAATAATGAAGTAAAAATGAATTGGAATCAAGTATCAAGAGGGGTTTTTCAGGATACTTGCAATGTTATGGTTGGGATTAATCTAATTAAACATAAAACTGGAGAGCATAGGTGTCCTATGCATTCCTAAGCTCCCTCTACTGGAAGGAAATAAACACTTTCAGCATTACATCAATTTTGTAGTTAAATACTTGCATGCTATATTTCAGGACAAAAATATTGATTGAACATTATTTGATAATTAGCAGGAGTTTTATTTATTTAATTATATTATTTATCTATAGGTAATTTATTATCTTTTTACTTTGAACAACAAGCAGATATACCTGGACTGCCTCCTGATTGTTGGAAATGATTTATATATGTAGGGTTGGGGCTTGGGGAAGGTGATAGATCTAATCAAATATCAACATTTACAGTGAGAACATCTACATCTGAGCCAGTCACCTTTAGCATGCTTAAAATCAACCAGACAAATAAGTACTTTTTGGGTTTAATTCATCCCATACTAAAGCAGTCATTGAAAACAGATCAAGACTACTGGCACCCTAAAAGTGCTGACTTCTCTCCACTTCTATAATAACAGTCAAGGGTGAATGGCTGTCACACACACACATATATAGAGCTTAATGAATAAATCTATCCAGTGTGAGAGTGGTATTCTAATATGAGTAATGTAGGTGTAGTGTTAACCAATAGAGTATGTTGTATTAATAAGATACAAAGAACACAGCAACAGAAATAGTTCAGAAATAACATTATAAATTAGATGACTTGAAAATTTAAAATAAGAAAATGTTCATGTGTGTATTTATGAAAGATTTCCAGAATCTATTAATTATCTTACTTTAGTAATATAAAGGACTGTGACTAAAATGGCTGTTAGGATTTGGTTTTGATGCAATATTAATAGTGAAGAGTATTAATCAACTGTTATTACTGTGCAAGCATACAATATTTTCTACAATAACCTTCACACTCTATTTTCAGCTATTTAGAAGGATGAACTAAGCTTAAAAATGCATTTGATTAACCTGTCTTTAGCTACATCTGGTACCTTGAGAGTCCATAGTCCCAAAGACAATACATATCCAACAGGTTGTATAAAAGACTGCATTTTATCCATATAATTTAGAAATTAGCAAGAAAGTGATGTTTTAATCTTCCTTGTATAAGAATGTGTATTACATGGTGATCTAAAAATGCATTTTCTGAATCACAGCTTTCTTCATGCCAGTCAGGTCAAACATAGTCTACGCCATAGTCTGTTCTCACAGTTCTCTAGTTCTGGGAGTGGACATGTAGAAAGACAAAACTGTGGTCTTTGCTGAACAAGCTTGAGAGTCTTATCTCCTTGTTGCAAATATAAAACTTATCATCTTGATTTTTTTTTTCCTGCTAAATATAACTAACTTATTTTGAATATATAATGTACTGGATTTGTTATATATGAATAAAAATATTAAAATATCTCCAAAGAACTCTCTTCTCGGTGGGCGGAGTGAAGAAGGGTTTCTCAGATGAAAACTGTTTATGATGGATGCCGCATTCCTTATGGAAAGAGGGGAGGAAGTG
>NW_009208779.1:24471-24681 GCF_000690835.1 Fulmarus glacialis
TTCTGAAAAAAAAAAAATCTTGCTTTTCAGAGCTGATACTTTCAAGCCTAAATGTATCGTATTGCAATGATCTCTTCTGAAAGCATGTAGGCTTTCAACTCTAAGATATATTACTAAGGTGTGTATCCTAGCTGCTTGAAATAAAACATGCATTCTCTGCAAAGACTGTGGGAACATATATGTGTCATGATTTAACCCTAGCCAGCAACT